>NC_058085.1:303396992-303696992 GCF_014858855.1 Bufo gargarizans | reverse complement strand
GGTTCCATAGCAGAGAATCTGGCTTCCCGTCACCCACCACTGGAACAGTCCATTCTCAGATATTTAGGCCCCGGCACCCAGGCAGAGGAGAGAGGTCCCGTAACAGAGAATCTGTCTTCATGTCAGCAGAGAATTAGTCTGCATGTCATAGCAGAGAATGAGGCTTCACGTCAGCCACCACTGCAACAGTCCATTGGCATATATTTAGGCCCAGCACACACACAGGCAGAGGAGAGAGGTCCCGTAACAGAGAATCTGGCTTCATGTCAGCAGAGAATCAGTCTGCATGTCATAGCAGAGAATGAGGCTTCACGTCAGCCACCACTGCAACAGTCCATTGGCATATATTTAGGCCCAGCACACACACAGGCAGAGGAGAGAGGTCCCGTAACAGAGGATCTGGCTTCATGTCAGCAGAGAATCAGTCTGCATGTCATAGCAGAGAATCAGGCTTCACGTCAGCCACCACTGCAACAGTCCATTGTCATAAATTTAGGCCCAGCACCCAGGCAGAGGAGAGAGGTCCCGTAACAGAGAATCTGTCTTCATGTCAGCAGAGAATTAGTCTGCATGTCATAGCAGAGAATGAGGCTTCACGTCAGCCACCACTGCAACAGTCCATTGGCATATATTTAGGCCCAGCACACACACAGGCAGAGGAGAGAGGTCCCGTAACAGACAATCTGGCTTCATGTCAGCAGAGAATTAGTCTGCATGTCATAGCAGAGAATGAGGCTTCACGTCACCCACCACTGCAACAGTCCATTGGCATATATTTAGGCCCAGCACCCAGGCAGAGGAGGGAGGTCCCGTAACAGAGAATCTGTCTTCATGTCAGCAGAGAATTAGTCTGCATGTCATAGCAGAGAATGAGGCTTCACGTCAGCCACCACTGCAACAGTCCATTGGCATATATTTAGGCCCAGCACACACACAGGCAGAGGAGAGAGGTCCCGTAACAGAGGATCTGGCTTCATGTCAGCAGAGAATCAGTCTGCATGTCATAGCAGAGAATCAGGCTTCACGTCAGCCACCACTGCAACAGTCCATTGGCATATATTTAGGCCTAGCACACAGGCAGAGGAGAGAGGTCCCGTAACAGACAATCTGGCTTCATGTCAGCAGAGAATCAGTCTGCATGTCATAGCAGAGAATGAGGCTTCACGTCAGCCACCACTGCAACAGTCCATTGTCATAAATTTAGGCCCAGCACCCAGGCAGAGGAGAGAGGTCCCGTAACAGACAATCTGGCTTCATGTCAGCAGAGAATTAGTCTGCATGTCATAGCAGAGAATCAGGCTTCATGTCAGCCACCACTGCAACAGTCCATTGGCATATATTTAGGCCTAGCACACAGGCAGAGGAGAGGTTCATTCAACTTTGGGTAGCATCGCAATATAATGGTAAAATGAAAATAAAAATAGGATTGAATGAGGAAGTGCCCTGGAGTCCAATAATATATGGTTATGGGGAGGTAGTTAATGTCTAATCTGGACAAGGGACGGACAGGTCCTGTGGGATCCATGCCTGGTTCATTTTTATGAACGTCAGCTTGTCCACATTGGCTGTAGACAGGCGGCTGCGTTTGTCTGTAATGACGCCCCCTGCCGTGCTGAATACACGTTCAGACAAAACGCTGGCTGCCGGGCAGGCCAGCACCTCCAAGGCATAAAAGGCTAGCTCTGGCCACGTGGACAATTTAGAGACCCAGAAGTTGAATGGGGCCGAACCATCAGTCAGTACGTGGAGGGGTGTGCACACGTACTGTTCCACCATGTTAGTGAAATGTTGCCTCCTGCTAACACGTTGCGTATCAGGTGGTGGTGCAGTTAGCTGTGGCGTGTTGACAAAAGTTTTCCACATCTCTGCCATGCTAACCCTGCCCTCAGAGGAGCTGGCCGTGACACAGCTGCCTTGGCGACCTCTTGCTCCTCCTCTGCCTTGGCCTTGGGCTTCCACTTGTTCCCCTGTGACATTTGGGAATGCTCTCAGTAGCGCGTCTACCAACGTGCGCTTGTACTCGCGCATCTTCCTATCACGCTCCAGTGCAGGAAGTAAGGTGGGCACATTGTCTTTGTAGCGTGGATCCAGCAGGGTGGCAACCCAGTAGTCCGCACAGGTTAAAATGTGGGCAACTCTGCTGTCGTTGCGCAGGCACTGCAGCATGTAGTCGCTCATGTGTGCCAGGCTGCCCAGGGATAAGGACAAGCTGTCCTCTGTGGGAGGCGTATCGTCATCGTCCTGCCTTTCCCCCCAGCCACGCACCAGTGATGGACCCGAGCTGCGTTGGGTGCCACCCCGCTGTGACCATGCTTCATCCTCATCCTCCTCCACCTCCTCCTCATCCTCGTCCTCCTCGTCCTCCAGTAGTGGGCCCTGGCTGGCCACATTTGTACCTGGCCTCTGCTGTTGCCAAAAACCTCCCTCTGAGTCACTTCGAAGAGACTGGCCTGAAAGTGCTAAAAATGACCCCTCTTCCTCCTCCTCCTCCTCCTCCTCCTGGGCCACCTCCTCTTCCATCATCGCCCTAAGTGTTTTCTCAAGGAGACATAGAAGTGGTATTGTAACGCTGATAACGGTGTCATCGCCACTGGCCATGTTGGTGGAGTACTCGAAACAGCGCAACAGGGCACACAGGTCTCGCATGGAGGCCCAGTCATTGGTGGTGAAGTGGTGCTGTTCTGTAGTGCGACTGACCCGTGCGTGCTGCAGCTGAAACTCCACTATGGCCTGCTGCTGCTCGCACAGTCTGTCCAGCATGTGCAAGGTGGAGTTCCACCTGGTGGGCACGTCGCATATGAGGCGGTGAGCGGGAAGGCCGAAGTTACGCTGTAGCGCAGACAGGCGAGCAGCAGCAGGATGTGAACGCCGGAAGCGCGAACAGACGGCCCGCACTTTATGCAGCAGCTCTGACATGTCGGGGTAGTTGTGAATGAACTTCTGCACCACCAAATTCAGCACATGCGCCAAGCAAGGGATGTGCGTCAAATTGGCTAGTCCCAGAGCTGCAACGAGATTTCGCCCATTATCACACACCACCAGGCCGGGCTTGAGGCTCACCGGCAGCAACCACTCGTCGGTCTGTTGTTCTATACCCCGCCACAACTCCTGTGCGGTGTGGGGCCTGTCCCCCAAACATATGAGTTTCAGAATGGCCTGCTGACGTTTACCCCGGGCTGTGCTGAAGTTGGTGGTGAAGGTGTGTGGCTGACTGGATGAGCAGGTGGAAGAAGAGGAGGAGGAAGCCGAGAAGGAGGAGGTGGCAACAGGAGGCAAAGAATGTTGCCCTGCGATCCTTGGCGGCGGAAGGACGTGCGCCAAACAGCTCTCCGCCTGGGGCCCAGCTGCCACTACATTTACCCAGTGTGCAGTTAGGGAGATATAGCGTCCCTGGCCGTGCTTACTGGTCCACGTATCTGTGGTTAGGTGGACCTTGCCACAGATGGCGTTGCGCAGTGCACACTTGATTTTATCGGATACTTGGTTGTGCAGGGAAGGCACGGCTCTCTTGGAGAAGTAGTGCCGGCTGGGAACAACATACTGTGGGACAGCAAGCGACATGAGCTGTTTGAAGCTGTCTGTGTCCACCAGCCTAAATGACAGCATTTCATAGGCCAGTAGTTTAGAAATGCTGGCATTCAGGGCCAGGGATCGAGGGTGGCTAGGTGGGAATTTACGCTTTCTATCAAATGTTTGTGAGATGGAGAGCTGAACGCTGGCGTGTGACATGGTTGAGACGCTTGGTGACGGAGGTGGTGGTGGTGGTGTTGGTGGTACATCCCCTGTTTGCTGGGCGGCAGGTGCCAACGTTCCTCCAGAGGCGGAGGAAGAGGCCGAGGCGGCAGCAGCAGAATAGGCCGAGGCGGCAGCAGCAGAAGAGGTAGCAGGGGGAGCCTGAGTGACTTCCTTGGTTTTAAGGTGTTTACTCCACTGCAGTTCATGCTTTGCATGCAGGTGCCTGGTCATGCAGGTTGTGCTCAGGTTCAGAACGTTAATGCCTCGCTTCAGGCTCTGATGGCACAGCGTGCAAACCACTCGGGTCTTGTCGTCAGCACATTGTTTGAAGAAGTGCCATGCCAGGGAACTCCTTGAAGCTGCCTTTGGGGTGCTCGGTCCCAGATGGCGGCGGTCAGTAGCAGGCGGAGTCTCTTGGCGGCGGGTGTTCTGCTTTTGCCCACTGCTCCCTCTTTTGCTACGCTGTTGGCTCGGTCTCACCACTGCCTCTTCCTCCGAACTGTGAAAGTCAGTGGCACGACCTTCATTCCATGTGGGGTCTAGGACCTCATCGTCCCCTGCATCGTCTTCCACCCAGTCTTGATCCCTGACCTCCTGTTCAGTCTGCACACTGCAGAAAGACGCAGCAGTTGGCACCTGTGTTTCGTCATCATCAGAGACATGCTGAGGTGGTATTCCCATGTCCTCATCATCAGGAAACATAAGTGGTTGTGCGTCAGTGCATTCTATGTCTTTCACCGCTGGGGAAGGGCTAGGTGGATGCCCTTGGGAAACCCTGCCAGCGGAGTCTTCAAACAGCATAAGAGACTGCTGCATAACTTGAGGCTGAGACAGTTTCCCTGGTATGCATGGGGGTGATGTGACAGACTGATGGGGTTGGTTTTCAGGCGCCATCTGTGCGCTTTCTGCAGAAGACTGGGTGGGAGATAATGTGAACGTGCTGGATCCACTGTCGGCCACCCAATTGACTAATGCCTGTACCTGCTCAGGCCTTACCATCCTTAGAACGGCATTGGGCCCCACCATATATCGCTGTAAATTCTGGCGGCTACTGGGACCTGAGGTAGTTGGTACACTAGGACGTGTGGATGTGGCAGAACGGCCACGTCCTCTCCCAGCACCAGAGGGTCCACTAACACCACCACGACCATGTCCACGTCCGCGTCCCTTACTAGATGTTTTTCTCATTGTTATGGTTCACCACAACAACAAATATATTATTTGGCCCAATGTATTGTATTCAAATTCAGCGGGATATAAATTTGAGGCCTAGTATTTAGGCGCTGGGTGACCGGTATGGATTTAGTGACAGAATTAGACTTGGAAATGCACAGAAGCGTGTGTGTGAAGTTATTCTGAATGACCCTATGTGCACCTTCAATATGATCTACCCTTTTAGGGATAGATTTCAAATAGCTCTGATATAGCAGAAACGACTAAATTATGAAATTGCTAAATTGGGAATTGTATTTCAACCCAGAACAAAAAATGTGCTTTGACGGACACTAAATAACTTTCCCAGCCACAACAGGACAGCGGTAACGAGAGATTTAGCGGGATATAAATTTGAGGCCTAGTATTTAGGCGCTGGGTGACAGGTATGGGTTTAGTGACAGAATTAGATTTGGAAATGCACAGTAGCGGGTGTGTGAAGTTATTCTGAATGACCCTATGTGCACCTTGAATATTATATACCCTTTTAGGGATAGATTTCAAATAGCTCTGATATAGCAGAAACCACTAAATTATGAAATTGCTAAATTGGGAATTGTATTTCAACCCAGAACAAGAAATGTGCTTGAACGGACACTAAATAACTCGCCCAGCTACAGCACTAGGGACAGATTTAGCTGGATATAAATTTGAGGCCTAGTATTTAGGCGCTGGGTGACCGGTATGGATTTAGTGACAGAATTAGACTTGGAAATGCACAGAAGCGTGTGTGTGAAGTTATTCTGAATGACCCTATGTGCACCTTGAATATTATATACCCTTTTAGGGATAGATTTCAAATAGCTCTGATATAGCAGAAACCACTAAATTATGAAATTGCTAAATTGGGAATTGTATTTTAACCCAGAACAAGAAATGTGCTTGAACGGACACTAAATAACTCGCCCAGCTACAGCACTAAGGACAGATTTAGCGGGATATAAATTTGAGGCCTAGTATTTAGGCGCTGGGTGACAGGTATGGGTTTAGTGCCAGAATTAGACTTGGAAATACACAGTAGCGGGTGTGTGTGAAGTTATTCTGAATGACCCAATGTGCACCTTGAATATTATATACCCTTTTAGGGATAGATTTCAAATAGCTCTGATATAGCAGAAACCACTAAATTATGAAATTGCTAAATTGGGAATTGTATTTCAACCCAGAACAAGAAATGTGCTTGAACGGACACTAAATAACTCGCCCAGCTACAGCACTAAGGACAGATTTAGCGGGATATAAATTTGAGGCCTAGTATTTAGGCGCTGGGTGACAGGTATGGGTTTAGTGCCAGAATTAGACTTGGAAATACACAGTAGCGGGTGTGTGTGAAGTTATTCTGAATGACCCAATGTGCACCTTGAATATTATATACCCTTTTAGGGATAGATTTCAAATAGCTCTGATATAGCAGAAACCACTAAATTATGAAATTGCTAAATTGGGAATTGTATTTCAACCCAGAACAAGAAATGTGCTTGAACGGACACTAAATAACTCGCCCAGCTACAGCACTAAGGACAGATTTAGCGGGATATAAATTTGAGGCCTAGTATTTAGGCGCTGGGTGACAGGTATGGGTTTAGTGCCAGAATTAGACTTGGAAATACACAGTAGCGGGTGTGTGTGAAGTTATTCTGAATGACCCAATGTGCACCTTGAATATTATATACCCTTTTAGGGATAGATTTCAAATAGCTCTGATATAGCAGAAACCACTAAATTATGAAATTGCTAAATTGGGAATTGTATTTCAACCCAGAACAAGAAATGTGCTTGAACGGACACTAAATAACTCGCCCAGCTACAGCACTAAGGACAGATTTAGCGGGATATAAATTTGAGGCCTAGTATTTAGGCGCTGGGTGACAGGTATGGGTTTAGTGCCAGAATTAGACTTGGAAATACACAGTAGCGGGTGTGTGTGAAGTTATTCTGAATGACCCAATGTGCACCTTGAATATTATATACCCTTTTAGGGATAGATTTCAAATAGCTCTGATATAGCAGAAACCACTAAATTATGAAATTGCTAAATTGGGAATTGTATTTCAACCCAGAACAAGAAATGTGCTTGAACGGACACTAAATAACTCGCCCAGCTACAGCACTAGGGACAGATTTAGCTGGATATAAATTTGAGGCCTAGTATTTAGGCGCTGCGTGACAGGTATGGGTTTAGTGACAGAATTAGACTTGGAAATACACAGTAGCGGGTGTGTGTGAAGTTATTCTGAATGACCCAATGTGCACCTTGAATATTATATACCCTTTTAGGGATAGATTTCAAATAGCTCTGATATAGCAGAAACCACTAAATTATGAAATTGCTAAATTGGGAATTGTATTTCAACCCAGAACAAGAAATGTGCTTGAACGGACACTAAATAACTCGCCCAGCTACAGCACTAGGGACAGATTTAGCTGGATATAAATTTGAGGCCTAGTATTTAGGCGCTGGGTGACCGGTATGGATTTAGTGACAGAATTAGACTGGGATATGGCCAAAAAATAAACAGACTATTGCTGGTTAAATGCACTTGGTGTGACAGCTTCACCCTGATGTAGGCTTTAGCCAAAAAACAACCACACCATTGAGGGTTAAATGCACTTGGTGACAGGCGCAGCTTGCCCCTGATTTAGTATATGGCCAAAAAATGAACAGACTATTGCTGGTTAAATGCACTTGGTGTGACAGCTTCACCCTGATGTAGGCTTTAGCCAAAAAACAACCACACCATTGAGGGTTAAATGCACTTGGTGACAGGCGCAGCTTGCCCCTGATTTTGTATATGGCCAAAAAATGAACAGACTATTGCTGGTTAAATGCACTTGGTGTGACAGCTTCACCCTGATGTAGGCTTTAGCCAAAAAACAACCACACCATTGAGGGTTAAATGCACTTGGTCGCAGCTTGTGCTGGCGCACCACAAGACACAAAATGGCCGCCGATCACCCCAGAAAAATGTGACTGACAAACGGTCTGTGCAGCCTAAAAACAGTGAGCAATTGAGGATCAGCAGCTCAATGATCCACAGCTGCAGATCGATCAGTTAATCAAGTCCTTTGGAGGAGTTAATCTGCCTAATCTCGCCCTACTGTCGCAGCCGCAACCTCTCCCTACGCTAATCAGAGCAGAGTGACGGGCGGCGCTATGTGACTCCAGCTTAAATAGAGGCTGGGTCACATGGTGCTCTGGCCAATCACAGCCATGCCAATAGTAGGCATGGCTGTGATGGCCTCTTGGGGCAAGTAGTATGACGCTTGTTGATTGGCTGCTTTGCAGCCTTTCAAAAAGCGCCAAGAAAGCGTCACAAAAGCGCGAAGAAAGCGACGAACACCGAACCCGAACCCGGACTTTTACGAAAATGTCCGGGTTCGGGTCCGTGTCACGGACACCCCAAAATTCGGTACGAACCCGAACTATACAGTTCGAGTTCGCTCATCCCTATTGCCAATCACATAAAGTCATACATAGTATCTACTGATATTGCTTGTTGTAAACCAACGCATCAAGATATAGCAAGATTTAATTGAATAGTAATTCTCAATTTAACCAATAAAGTATTAAAGCTAAAGTAAACAGTTTTCATCATCACTATATCTAACATATAAATTATATAAACTAAATAAACTAAAGGTTAATACTTACCTGTGTATCAGCGCTCAATTGCAGATGATACGGGCCGGGATGAGGCAGGCGCTCACATGTCACTGTGCTGCGTCCCGGCACAGGCATGTGATTATGTCATCATGCCTGCCTGCACTGGGATTTTACTACCGCATAGGCCTCAGGCTTACTAGGCCTGAAGCCTATAGCGGTGACTATAGCGGGTACTATGCACTCCCGTTCCCCCCCCCTATTATAATCTGTAATTGTTCTTAAGCCCCTTGTGTGAATGCAGTGATTGTGTACATGCATGACCACCACTCTTTTCCTTGTTCAATAGTACTGCGCTTGGCTATCTCTGTCAGTTCTATAGAGTCAATGGAGAAATTTTCAAGCAGGCACAACAATGCTCCTTTCACACATGAAGATGCAGATCCTATTCTTGTGATCAGTGGAGGTCCCAACAGTCAGATGCCCAGCAATCATACATTTATCACCTATCCTGTGGTTATGATATTACGCATTTCCCATAGGTTTAAATTTGACATTCTGCGTGGTCCTTTCCATAGTCTGGCATGATTCTTCTCAATAATATTAATAATAACAACATGTCTAATACAACTTTATTTCTACCATCTTCTTTCTTAATTCATAGACTTCAATAAAGTCATTATGTTCATGTGAGGAGCAACTAGAAAGAAAACCAGTGGAGATAATAGCTCTCTGCTCAGTTGTCTGAAGCTGCTATATTTTAGACCACAAGCGAGCAGATACAGATAGATAAAAAAAGATGGAGATAACATATTCATATGCTAGAATAAGTTAACTGAAACTTTATATTTGCAACAACAGAGAAATATTCAGTCTTTTCCTGTTCTTTGAAAATATATTTGTCCGACGTTTAAAAAGATAGAATATAATCCCATACAAGTCAGGACATACTGTCCTCGATGAGACGGGAATGTCTGTTTCTTAAAAAATGGCCTGAAATTTATGAAGAGAAACATCACTTTCACAGTAAATGAACTGTAACTTACTTTTAGAAGCTGCTCGTAGATTAAATCTAGCCACTTGCATAGAATCAGCTTGAATTCTGAGTTCATAGCTTGTAGTATTTTCATAGTCCAGTGGCTTTACAACAGAGATAACCCCTGTCATGTTATCAATGGCAAACATACCTGTATAGAGGAGACAGGTTTAAGAAGATTATTTAAAAAAAAAAAAGAAAATCAAAGACTGAAAATGTTTAATGCAATCAAATTTATTACATTTTTAAAGGGGTTGTACCAGGTATTAAAGTTATCTCCTATCTACAATTTAGGGGATAAGTAACTAATCGGTGGGGGTCTGAATGCTGGGACCAGCCATCAATCCTGAGAACGGGGGTCCATCATTCTCTATGAGACAGTGGGAGATACAAATACAGTGCTCAGCTATTTCCAGTGGTCCCACAGAGAATGAATGGAGTGACAGGGTGCATTCTTGATTTGCCTCTCCGTCGGATGGAGGGAATAGGACTAGAGTTGAGCGAACACCTGGATGTTCGGGTTCGAGAAGTTCGGCCGAACTTCCCGAAAATGTTCGGGTTCGGGATCCGAACCCGATCCGAACTTCGTCCCGAACCCCATTGAATGGGGACCCGAACTTTTCGGCACTAAAAAGGCTGTAAAACAGCCCAGGAAAGGGCTAGAGGGCTGCAAAAGGCAGCAACATGTAGGTAAATCCCCTGCAAACAAATGTGGATAGGGAAATGAATTAAAATAAAAATTAAATAAATACAAATTAACCAAAATCAATTGGAGAGAGGTCCCATAGCAGAGAATCTGGCTTCCCGTCACCCACCACTGGAACAGTCCATTCTCAGATATTTAGGCCCCGGAACCCAGGCAGAGGAGAGAGGTCCCGTAACAGAGAATCTGGCTTCATGTCAGCAGAGAATTAGTATGCATGTCATAGCAGAGAATGAGGCTTCACGTCAGCCACCACTGCAACAGTCCATTGGCATATATTTAGGCACAGCACCCAGGCAGAGGAGAGAGGTCCCGTAACAGACAATCTGGCTTCATGTCAGCAGAGAATCAGTCTGCATGTCATAGCAGAGAATGAGGCTTCACGTCAGCCACCACTGCAACAGTCCATTGGCATAAGTTTAGGCCAAGCACCCAGGCAGAGGAGAGAGGTCCCGTAACAGACAATCTGGCTTCATGTCAGCAGAGAATTAGTCTGCATGTCATAGCAGAGAATGAGGCTTCACGTCACCCACCACTGCAACAGTCCATTGGCATATATTTAGGCCCAGCACCCAGGCAGAGGAGAGAGGTCCCGTAACAGACAATCTGGCTTCATGTCAGCAGAGAATCAGTCTGCATGTCATAGCAGAGAATGAGGCTTCACGTCAGCCACCACTGCAACAGTCCATTGTCATAAGTTTAGGCCAAGCACCCAGGCAGAGGAGAGAGGTCCCGTAACAGACAATCTGGCTTCATGTCAGCAGAGAATTAGTCTGCATGTCATAGCAGAGAATGAGGCTTCACGTCACCCACCACTGCAACAGTCCATTGGCATATATTTAGGCCCAGCACCCAGGCAGAGGAGAGAGGTCCCGTAACAGACGATCTGGCTTCATGTCAGCAGAGAATCAGTCTGCATGTCATAGCAGAGAATCAGGCTTCACGTCACCCACCACTGCAACAGTCCATTGTCATAAGTTTAGGCCAAGCACCCAGGCAGAGGAGAGAGGTCCCGTAACAGACAATCTGGCTTCATGTCAGCAGAGAATTAGTCTGCATGTCATAGCAGAGAATGAGGCTTCACGTCACCCACCACTGCAACAGTCCATTGGCATATATTTAGGCCCAGCACCCAGGCAGAGGAGACAGGTCCCGTAACAGACAATCTGGCTTCATGTCAGCAGAGAATCAGTCTGCATGTCATAGCAGAGAATGAGGCTTCACGTCAGCCACCACTGCAACAGTCCATTGGCATAAGTTTAGGCCAAGCACCCAGGCAGAGGAGAGAGGTCCCGTAACAGACAACATGGCTTCATGTCAGCAGAGAATTAGTCTGCATGTCATAGCAGAGAATGAGGCTTCACGTCACCCACCACTGCAACAGTCCATTGGCATATATTTAGGCCCAGCACCCAGGCAGAGGAGAGAGGTCCCGTAACAGACAATCTGGCTTCATGTCAGCAGAGAATCAGTCTGCATGTCATAGCAGAGAATGAGTCTTCACGTCACCCACCACTGCAACAGTCCATTGTCATAAGTTTAGGCCAAGCACCCAGGCAGAGGAGAGAGGTCCCGTAACAGACAATCTGGCTTCATGTCAGCAGAGAATTAGTCTGCATGTCATAGCAGAGAATGAGGCTTCACGTCACCCACCACTGCAACAGTCCATTGGCATATATTTAGGCCCAGCACCCAGGCAGAGGAGAGAGGTCCCGTAACAGACAATCTGGCTTCATGTCAGCAGAGAATCAGTCTGCATGTCATAGCAGAGAATGAGGCTTCACGTCAGCCACCACTGCAACAGTCCATTGGCATAAGTTTAGGCCAAGCACCCAGGCAGAGGAGAGAGGTCCCGTAACAGACAATCTGGCTTCATGTCAGCAGAGAATTAGTCTGCATGTCATAGCAGAGAATGAGGCTTCACGTCACCCACCACTGCAACAGTCCATTGGCATATATTTAGGCCCAGCACCCAGGCAGAGGAGAGAGGTCCCGTAACAGACAATCTGGCTTCATGTCAGCAGAGAATCAGTCTGCATGTCATAGCAGAGAATCAGGCTTCACGTCACCCACCACTGCAACAGTCCATTGTCATAAGTTTAGGCCAAGCACCCAGGCAGAGGAGAGAGGTCCCGTAACAGACAATCTGGCTTCATGTCAGCAGAGAATTAGTCTGCATGTCATAGCAGAGAATGAGGCTTCACGTCACCCACCACTGCAACAGTCCATTGGCATATATTTAGGCCCAGCACCCAGGCAGAGGAGAGAGGTCCCGTAACAGACAATCTGGCTTCATGTCAGCAGAGAATCAGTCTGCATGTCATAGCAGAGAATGAGGCTTCACGTCAGCCACCACTGCAACAGTCCATTGGCATATATTTAGGCCCAGCACCCAGGCAGAGGAGAGAGGTCCCGTAACAGAGGATCTGACTTCATGTCAGCAGAGAATTAGTCTGCATGTCATAGCAGAGAATGAGGCTTCACGTCAGCCACCACTGCAACAGTCCATTGGCATATATTTAGGCCCAGCACCCAGGCAGAGGAGAGAGGTCCCGTAACAGACAATCTGGCTTCATGTCAGCAGAGAATCAGTCTTCATATCATAGCAGAGAATCAGGCTTCACGTCACCCACCACTGTAAGAGTCCATTTTCATAAATTTAGGCCCAGCACCCAGGCAGAGGAGAGAGGTCCCGTAACAGACAATCTGGCTTCATGTCAGCAGAGAATTAGTCTGCATGTCATAGCAGAGAATGAGGCTTCACGTCACCCACCACTGCAACAGTCCATTGGCATATATTTAGGCCCAGCACCCAGGCAGAGGAGAGAGGTCCCGTAACAGACAATCTGGCTTCATGTCAGCAGAGAATCAGTCTGCATGTCATAGCAGAGAATGAGGCTTCACGTCAGCCACCACTGCAACAGTCCATTGGCATAAGTTTAGGCCAAGCACCCAGGCAGAGGAGAGAGGTCCCGTAACAGACAATCTGGCTTCATGTCAGCAGAGAATTAGTCTGCATGTCATAGCAGAGAATGAGGCTTCACGTCACCCACCACTGCAACAGTCCATTGGCATATATTTAGGCCCAGCACCCAGGCAGAGGAGAGAGGTCCCGTAACAGACAATCTGGCTTCATGTCAGCAGAGAATCAGTCTGCATGTCATAGCAGAGAATCAGGCTTCACGTCACCCACCACTGCAACAGTCCATTGTCATAAGTTTAGGCCAAGCACCCAGGCAGAGGAGAGAGGTCCCGTAACAGACAATCTGGCTTCATGTCAGCAGAGAATCAGTCTGCATGTCATAGCAGAGAATGAGGCTTCACGTCACCCACCACTGCAACAGTCCATTGGCATATATTTAGGCCCAGCACCCAGGCAGAGGAGAGAGGTCCCGTAACAGACAATCTGGCTTCATGTCAGCAGAGAATCAGTCTGCATGTCATAGCAGAGAATGAGGCTTCACGTCAGCCACCACTGCAACAGTCCATTGGCATATATTTAGGCCCAGCACCCAGGCAGAGGAGAGAGGTCCCGTAACAGAGGATCTGACTTCATGTCAGCAGAGAATTAGTCTGCATGTCATAGCAGAGAATCAGGCTTCACGTCAGCCACCACTGCAACAGTCCATTGGCATATATTTAGGCCCAGCACCCAGGCAGAGGAGAGAGGTCCCGTAACAGACAATCTGGCTTCATGTCAGCAGAGAATCAGTCTTCATATCATAGCAGAGAATCAGGCTTCACGTCACCCACCACTGTAAGAGTCCATTTTCATAAATTTAGGCCCAGCACCCAGGCAGAGGAGAGAGGTCCCGTAACAGACAATCTGGCTTCATGTCAGCAGAGAATTAGTCTGCATGTCATAGCAGAGAATGAGGCTTCACGTCAACCACCACTGCAACAGTCCATTGGCATATATTTAGGCCCAGCACCCAGGCAGAGGAGAGAGGTCCCGTAACAGACAATCTGGCTTCATGTCAGCAGAGAATCAGTCTGCATGTCATAGCAGAGAATGAGGCTTCACGTCAGCCACCACTGCAACAGTCCATTGGCATAAGTTTAGGCCAAGCACCCAGGCAGAGGAGAGAGGTCCCGTAACAGACAATCTGGCTTCATGTCAGCAGAGAATTAGTCTGCATGTCATAGCAGAGAATGAGGCTTCACGTCACCCACCACTGCAACAGTCCATTGGCATATATTTAGGCCCAGCACCCAGGCAGAGGAGAGAGGTCCCGTAACAGACAATCTGGCTTCATGTCAGCAGAGAATCAGTCTGCATGTCATAGCAGAGAATCAGGCTTCACGTCACCCACCACTGCAACAGTCCATTGTCATAAGTTTAGGCCAAGCACCCAGGCAGAGGAGAGAGGTCCCGTAACAGACAATCTGGCTTCATGTCAGCAGAGAATTAGTCTGCATGTCATAGCAGAGAATGAGGCTTCACGTCACCCACCACTGCAACAGTCCATTGGCATATATTTAGGCCCAGGCAGAGGAGAGAGGTCCCGTAACAGACAATCTGGCTTCATGTCAGCAGAGAATCAGTCTTCATATCATAGCAGAGAATCAGGCTTCACGTCACCCACCACTGTAAGAGTCCATTTTCATAAATTTAGGCCCAGCACCCAGGCAGAGGAGAGAGGTCCCGTAACAGAGGATCTGGTTTCATGTCAGCAGAGAATCATTCTGCATGTCATAGCAGAGAATCAGGCTTCACGTCACCCAACATTGGAACAGTCCATTGGCATATATTTAGGCCCCGGCACCCAGACAGAGGAGAGGTTCATTCAACTTTGGGTAGCCTCGCAATATAATGGTAAAATGAAAATAAAAATAGGATTGAATGAGGAAGTGCCCTGGAGTCCAATAATATATGGTTAAGGGGAGGTAGTTAATGTCTAATCTGGACGAGGGATGGACAGATCCTGTGGGATCCATGCCTGGTTCATTTTTATGAACGTCAGCTTGTCCACATTGGCTGTAGACAGGCGGCTGCGTTTGTCTGTAATGACGCCCCCTGCCGTGCTGAATACACGTTCAGACAAAACGCTGGCCGCCGAGCAGGCCAGCACCTCCAAGGCATAAAAGGCTAGCTCTGGCCACGTGGACAATTTAGAGACCCAGAAGTTGAATGGGGCCGAACCATCAGTCAGTACGTGGAGGGGTGTGCACATGTACTGTTCCACCATGTTAGTGAAATGTTGCCTCCTGCTAACACGTTGCGTATTTGGTGGTGGTGCAGTTAGCTGTGGCGTGTTGACAAAAGTTTTCCACATCTCTGCCATGCTAACCCTGCCCTCAAAGGAGCTGGCATTGACACAGCTGCCTTGGCGACCTCTTGCTCCTCCTCTGCCTTTGCCTTGGGCTTCCACTTGTTCCCCTGTGACATTTGGGAATGCTCTCAGTAGCGCGTCTACCAACGTGCGCTTGGTATGGTATGGATTTAGTGACAGAATTAGACTGGGATATGCACAGTAGCGTGTGTGTGTGAAGTTATTCTGAATGACCCTATGTGCACCTTGAATATTATATACCCTTTTAGGGATAGATTTCAAATAGCTCTGATATAGCAGAAACCACTAAATTATGAAATTGCTAAATTGGGAATTGTATTTCAACCCAGAACAAAAAATGTGCTTTGACGGACACTGAATAACTTTCCCAGCCACAACAGGACAGCGGTAACGAGAGATTTAGCGGGATATAAATTTGAGGCCTAGTATTTAGGCGCTGGGTGACCGGTATGGATTTAGTGACAGAATTAGACTGGGATATGCACAGTAGCGTGTGTGTGAAGTTATTCTGAATGACCCTATGTGCACCTTGAATATTATATACCCTTTTAGGGATAGATTTCAAATAGCTCTGATATAGCAGAAACCACTAAATTATGAAATTGCTAAATTGGGAATTGTATTTCAACCCAGAACAAAAAATGTGCTTTGACGGACACTAAATAACTTTCCCAGCCACAACAGGACAGCGGTAACGAGAGATTTAGCGGGATATAAATTTGAGGCCTAGTATTTAGGCGCTGGGTGACCGGTATGGATTTAGTGACAGAATTAGACTTGGAAATGCACAGTAGCGGGTGTGTGAAGTTATTCTGAATGACCCTATGTGCACCTTGAATATTATATACCCTTTTAGGGATAGATTTCAAATAGCTCTGATATAGCAGAAACCACTAAATTATGAAATGGCTAAATTGGGAATTGTATTTCAACCCAGAACAAAAAATGTGCTTTGACGGACACTAAATAACTTTCCCAGCCAAAACAGGACAGCGGTAACGAGAGATTTAGCGGGATATAATTTGAGGCCTAGTATTTAGGCGCTGGGTGACCGGTATGGATTTAGTGACAGAATTAGACTGGGATATGGCCAAAAAATAACCACACTATTGCTGGTTAAATGCACTTGGTGTGACAGCTTGACCAACCACACTACTGAGGGTTAAATGCACTTGGTGACGGGCGCAGCTTGCCCCTGATGTAGTATATGGCCAAAAAATGAACAGACTATTGCTGGTTAAATGCACTTGGTGTCACAGCTTGACCAACCACACTACTGAGGGTTAAATGCACTTGGTGACGGGCGCAGCTTGCCCCTGATGTAGTATATGGCCAAAAAATGAACAGACTATTGCTGGTTAAATGCACTTGGTGACGGGCGCAGCTTGCCCCTGATTTAGTATATGGCCAAAAAATGAACAGACTATTGCTGGTTAAATGCACTTGGTGACGGGCGCAGCTTGCCCCTGATTTAGTATATGGCCAAAAAATGAACAGACTATTGCTGGTTAAATGCACTTGGTGTGATAGCTTGACCAACCACACTACTGAGGGTTAAATGCACTTGGTGACGGGCGCAGCTTGCCCCTGATGTAGTATATGGCCAAAAAATAAACAGACTATTGCTGGTTAAATGCACTTGGTGTGACAGCTTCACCCTGATGTGGGCTTTAGCCAAAAAACAACCACACCATTGAGGGTTAAATGCACTTGGTGACAGGCGCAGCTTGCCCCTGATGTAGTATATGGCCAAAGAATAAACAGACTATTGCTGGTTAAATGCACTTGGTGTGACAGCTTCACCCTGATGTAGGCTTTAGCCAAAAAACAACCACACCATTGAGGGTTAAATGCACTTGGTGACAGGCGCAGCTTGCCCCTGATGTAGTATATGGCCAAAGAATAAACAGACTATTGCTGGTTAAATGCACTTGGTGTGACAGCTTCACCCTGATGTAGGCTTTAGCCAAAAAACAACCACACCATTGAGGGTTAAATGCACTTGGTCGCAGCTTGTGCTGGCGCACCACAAGACACAAAATGGCCGCTGATCACCCCAGAAAAAAGTGACTGACAAACGGTCTGGGCAGCCTAAAAACAGTGAGCAATTGAGTATCAGCAGCTCACTGACCCACAGCTGCAGATCGATCAATAATCAAGTCCTTTGGAGGAGTTAATCTGCCTAATCTCGCCCTACTGTCGCAGCCGCAACCTCTCCCTACGCTAATCAGAGCAGAGTGACGGGCGGCGCTATGTGACTCCAGCTTAAATAGAGGCTGGGTCACATGGTGCTCTGGCCAATCACAGCCATGCCAATAGTAGGCATGGCTGTGATGGCCTCTTGGGGCAAGTAGTATGACGCTTGTTGATTGGCTGCTTTGCAGCCTTTCAAAAAGCGCCAAGAAAGCGTCACAAAAGCGCCAAGAAAGCGACGAACACCGAACCCAAACCCGGACTTTTACGAAAATGTCCGGGTTCGGGTCCGTGTCACGGACACCCCAAAATTCGGTACGAACCCGAACTATACAGTTCGAGTTCGCTCATCCCTAAATAGGACCACTGTTTTTGGGATTGGTGAGGGTCTCAATATTGGGACCCCTATTATTCAGTTAATTATCTGCTAAGCTTTGGATAGGGGATAACTTTAAACAGTGGGGCAACCCTTTTAATCCTGATAATTTAAACAATTACCCAAGTTATTCAATTTGCAATAAAAAAAAAAAACAAACACTTTTTAATCAATAAGGTAAACACACAGAGTTTATGAAGTCTCTTCATTAAAGAGGGATTTTTTGAGATAGAGTTTTACTTCACTACCTTTGCAGTAATTAAAATACAGAACCAGCAGTCTTGGATACAAGAGAGATGTCTATTGGAAAATTACAGTATTTTCCCTGTTATCACTAAACAAAAATTAATTTACTGCTCTGTTAAAGGGTTGAATCCGCATAGACACTATCTTTAACCCCTTAAGGACACAGTCATTTTTCACCTTAAAGATTAGGCCATTTTTTGCAAATCTGACATGTGTCACTTTATGTGGTGATAACTTTAAAACTACTGTTGAGCGAATCCGAACTGCAAAGTTCAGGTCCGTACCGAACCTTAAGATTTTTGGTACCCGGACACGATCCTGAACTTTGTCGGAAAAATTTTGGTTATAGTTCAGTGTTCAGGCAATTAATAAAACATGTTGAAAGGCTGCAGGAGAGTTTGGCACATGTCCTTATGCCACTGAGGATTGCAGGATGTTTCTCTTTGCCTCCTGTTGTCTCCTCTTTCTACTCTGCTTCCATCTCTACCGCCTCCTCATCTGGTCAGCGTGACACCTTCACCACCAACTTCAGCACAGCCAGGGGGTAACGACAGCAGGCTGTTTTGAAACTCATCTGTTTGGGGGAAAAAACCCACACCGTGCAGGAGCTATGGACGGGCATGGCACAACAGACCCAAGAGTGGTTGGTGCCACTGAGCCTCAAGCCTGGCCTGGTGGTGTGCAATAATGGGCAAAATATCATAGCAGCTCTGGGCCTTTTTGACGCACATCCCTTGCCTGGCGCATGTGCTGAATTTGGTGGTGAAGAC
Source organism: Bufo gargarizans (assembly GCF_014858855.1). Lineage (NCBI taxonomy): Eukaryota > Metazoa > Chordata > Amphibia > Anura > Bufonidae > Bufo > Bufo gargarizans. The sequence goes on along the minus strand of NC_058085.1, from coordinate 303,677,826 downwards.
GTTTCTGAAAAATTACAGCGATATGTCAGAGCTGCTGCAGAAAATGTGGTCCGTCTATGCGCGCCTTCCCGCTCAACACCTTATATTCAACGTGACCACAATAGTGAAATCCTTTTTGCACATGCTGGAGAGACTGTACGAGCAGCAGCTAACAATAGTGGAGTTTCAGCTGCAGCACGCATGGGTGAGTCGCTCTGCGGAACAGCACCACTTCACCATCAACGAGTGGGCCTCCATGAGGGACGTTTGTGCCATGTTGTGCTGTTTCGAATACTCCACCAACATGGCCAGTGCCGATGACACAGTCCTCAGCGTTACTATCCCACTTCTATGTCTCCTTGAAAAAACGCTTCGACCGATGATGAAAGAGGATGTGGCACAGGAGGAAGAGGAGGAGGAAGAGGGACCATTTTCACGGTTATCAGGCCAGTAATTCACAAGTGGCTCAGAGGGTGGGTCCCTGCACCAACAGAGGCCAGGTACACAATTGTCCAGCCATGGCACAGTTCTGAAGGATCATGAGGAGGGGTATGATTATGAGGAGGAACCATGTTCAAAGCAGGTTGGCACCCAAAGCAGCCCATGGGCATCACTGGAGCGTGGCTGGGGGGACACAGAGGACACAGACGATTCACCTCCCACAGAGGGCAGCTTTTTTTTGCCTCTGGGCAGCCTGGCACACATGAGCGACTACATGCTGCAGTGGCTGCGCAACGACCTCCGAGTTGCCCACATTCTAACCAGTGCTGATTACTGGGTGGCCACCCTGCTGGATCCCCGCTACAAGGACAACGTGCTGTCCTTAATTCCGTCACTAGAGCGTGATCGGAAGATGCTCGAGTACAACCGCGCGCTGGTAGACACGCTGGTAGACTGCTGATGGAATTCCCACATGACGGGGGGCTCAGTGGAAGCACAAGGTGAAGGCAGAGAAGAAGGAATAAGTTGGCAATGCAGCTGGGGCACCACCAGCACCTCAGAAGTGAGGATTAACATGGTAGAAATGTGGAAAAGCTTTGCCAGCACCACCAGCTAATATGGAAAATCTTAGCAGGAGGCAGCATTTCAGCAACATGGTGGAACAGTACATGTGCACACGCCTACAAGTACTGACTGATCGGTCTGCCCCATTCAACTTCTGGGTCTCCAGATTAGGCACATGGCCTGAGCTTGCCCTTTACGCCTTGGAGGTTCTGGCCTGCCCTGCGATCAGTGTATTGTCCGAACGTGAGCTCAGCGCGGCCGGAGTGGTGATCCCAGACAAGCGCAGCTGCCTGCCCACAGCCAATGTGCTTGCATTCATTAAACTGAACCAGGCATGGATCCCACAAGACTTGTCCGTTCCTTGTGCAGAATAGACAAGTATACCTGCCGCACCCAGCCATTGTTATACTCCAGCGCACTTTCTCTTAGTTTTCTTTTTTATATTTCCCAATGTTTTATATTTCCCATAAATAAATAAAATAAATAAATGGAAAAACTACAAAAATAGTGTTGGTTACCTCCTCCTCCTCTACCACCGCTTCAACCTTCACCGCCACGTCCACCGCCTACTCAACCACCTACTCCACTTTGACCTCTACCTCCTAGCTCAAAATCATATATATATTTTTTTTTATTCTATGTTATTTTAATTTATTTCCCTCTCCACATTTGTTTGCAGGGCAAGTGTTCTGCTCTTACCCCTATTTTGCTTCCTTTTGAAGTCTTCTAGCCCTTTCTATGACTTTTTTATAGCCATTTTTGTGCCCCAAAGTTCAGGTCCCCTTGACTTCAATGGGGTTCGGGTTTGGGGCCAAGTTTGGGTCCCAAATCCGAACTTTGCAGGAGAGTTCGGCCGAACCTGGCGCACCCGAACTTCCAGGTGTTCGCTCAACCCTATTTAAAATGCTTTTACTTATCCAAGCCATTCTAAAATAGTTTTTTTTTTACACATATTGTACTTTATGACAGTGGTAAATTTCAAGTCAAAATATTTTATTATTATTTATGAAAAATATAAAATTTACCAAAAATTAGGAAAAATGTCCAGAAAAACTTTCCAAATTAAAATTTCTCTACTTTTAAAATAGATATTACTTTATATTTCCCATATGTCTGCTTCATGTTTGGATCATTTTGTAAATGACATTTCATTTTTTGGGGATGTGAGAAGGCTTAGAAATTTAGAAGCAAGTATTAACATTGTAAAGAAAATTTCCAAAACCACTTTTTAAGTACCAGATCAGTTATGAAGTCATTTTGAGGGGCTTACATTTTAGAAACCACCCATAAATCACCCGATCTTATAAACTACACCGCTCAAGCTATTCAAAACTGATTTTACAAACTTTGTTAACCCTTTAGGTGACCCACAAGAATTGAAGAAAAATAGTGCAAACATTTTTACATTTTACTTTTTTTTAGCAGATTTTCCATTTTAATCCATTTTTCCTGCAACACATCAAGGGTTAACAGATCAACAAACTAGACTCAACATTTATTGCCCTAATTTACAGAAACACCCGTATGTGGTCAGAAAACGGATGTATGGGCGCACAGCACGGTTCATAATGAAAGGAGCACCATATGGCTTTTGGAGAGCAAATTTAGCTCGAATGGTATTTGCGAGCTATATGAAGACACCCTGAGGTGGCCCTACAGTGGAAAAAAAACAAAAATACACCCTTTTGTAAACTAAACCCCTCAATAAATCTTTTAAGGTGTGCAGTGAACACTTTGACCTCAATGGTGTTTCCTAGAATTAGCAAACACTTGGCAGTGAAAATGAAAAATTTTTCAAGAAAAAGTTCCTTTACAACCACATTTTCCACTTTCCCAAAGGGTAACATGGAAAAGTTCACCCACATTTTGTTCCCCATTTTTCCCCGAATACGGCAACACCTCATATGTGCTCAAAAACTGATGTATGGGTGCACAGCAGTGCTCTAGAGTCAAACTGCAAAATATGTATTTTACTGGCCTGAATTGCCAGACATGGATTTTAGGTGCCATATCGCATTCAGTGACATCATTTTGGAAAGTGAACCCCAGTATGAACCCCTAACAGGGGTGTGTATGTTGTGTTTTAACACATGAAGGGGCTTGTAATAAATTAGAAATACAGAGAAAAAGAGTAGAATAAAAAGCATTAAAAAAGTACAGTATTGTGTGCGTGCAAAAGTCTACACTAATACTACCTAACTAAAATTGATTTCTATATATATGTATGTGGAGATTTATAGATAGATAGATAGATAGATAGATAGATAGATAGATAGATAGATGGATTGATATAACTAACTACATATAACTTTAAAAAAAAATATAAAATCTGCACAGTAAACTGAGCAGACCGGTCAGAATTTTTTTTTTTCTGATCAGCGCTCAGCAGGTGCAGGACGCACACACGCACACAGATATTATGTGTGTGCAAAAATTTACACTAACACTACCTAAAATGAATTTTTATGTAACATTAAATATATTTTTTTTTACTGAAAAAAAAAAACTTAAAAAAACCTGAGCATAAAATCAACCAGTAAAAAAATATGGTACTTATTTGTGCTAAGGGTTGCAGGACGCATATAAGCTGACAGTTGGTGCGTTCTTGCTGACACTGCAGTATACAAATTTACTGCAGATACAAAAAAAGAACACTAGATAAAAATGTGTGTGTGTATATATATATATATATATATATATATAGTAACAAAGTTAAGGGTATGGTCTGGGAAAACAGGTATTTTTCTCCCAGCATGTGCAGGTGGGGTCAAGCACGGGACTGGATTTTAGGTGCCAGTCCGGGGTTTGGCAACAACTAGCTGCCTTTAAAAGACAGCTGGGTTCAGAAGAAGGGATATCTGTTTTTTGGGATCTGAGGCTTGTGCCGAGTTGGAGGGCTGAGACCTGGGTGTAGGGGAAACAGGCCTCCTGAAGTGAAGCCTGCTTATGGACTTGACGAGGCAGAACTGCCAGCAGGGTGTAAACGATCACCCAGGAGATAAGGTGACTTTCTTGCTTTATGAACTTTTCGTGTGTTTGAACAAACACCAAGACTGCAAAGTGACTTGTGTTTTGTGCTATACCTTATGTGTGAATAAACACTGAAGTTTGGCTTTTCAAACTGGTTTTGGCCTCTGTACCGCATCCGCTTACCCTGCCTATCAGAGCAAATCCCCACACTATATACATATATATATATATATATATATATATATATATATATATATATTTACTTCTTAAAAAAATAAAATAAGGCACAGATGAAATAAAAAATACCTGCACCCAAAAAATTAGCCAAGGTGCTGAACAGTGAAGTACGAACGGATCACAGCTCGCACACAGAAAAAGTGGTGCAGAGCAGGGGAAAAAAGGTAGATAAAAGTGACAAAAAAAAAAGTCACAATTTGTTAGTCATTGGCAAAGTCAGACAAGGGGAAGGGGGGGATAGGGACAGGGATTAGGGCTTTGGAAGAGGGGGTGGATTAAGGATCTGGTACTTCTGCTGCTGCAAAAAAAAATAAAGAAAATCACTGCAACAGATGTTCCAGATGTTCTTTTTCTTTTCTTATTTTCACAGGTTGAAGTAAGAGGTGGTGGTGCACCACAAGTCCCAGCAGGGCAGATTTAAAGCACAGAGGTGCACAGGTCAACTCTGTATGCAGTCTCAAGCTAGTAGGGCTGCATGCAGAGGGATTCTTCCGGTTCCTTCTGATGCTGTAGCGCTGCCATTGGCTAGAGCGTTGTTCCAGCCAATCGTAGTGCTGGCAGGGGACGCCAAATGCTGGAGTCCCCTGCACCAGTCACCTCCACGTGACATTCCCCCCAACTGCCCCTTCTGCTCCATACTGCTTCTGGCGCTTTCATGTGCTGGTCCTCATTGACCGGCCAATAGCAGTGCTTGGAGCTGCAGGGGGGGTGGAAATACATCATGCTGCCCTTATCCAGCATGGATGCCTGGTGGTAAGAGCAGCCATCCAGCCCAGATTCCCCCGCTGTCTTCTCCTAGAACCTTAAGTCATGTCCATCTGTGCCGTACATGTACAGCGCGGGTCCTCTACGGGTTAATACTGGAGCGACTGGCAAAAAGTTGGCTGTTTTCTGATCATTTTTTCCTGCAGTGAGACTATTCAAATAAATTGCACTCAGTGTAATACATGAACCACTACAGTGTGGAGTGTTCCCTCGCATGTAAGTGAATGACTTGACTATTTTTTGTAACCCCTGAAAGGTGATTTTCTAACAGTGTATCCATTTTTAATGGATGCTAGATGGGTGCACACCTGTCTAAATTGACAAAAAACTGCCATGTCATTAGCCCCATAGACTTTAATTGGTTGTACAAAAAGCTGTGTGACGGCTATTACTTACATTTTTCCTATTTTTCTCATTCGTGTGGATGAGCAGTGATGGCCAGTTCGCAGTGTTCGCTGACAAACACATGCAATCTGCCATCTTTATTCCCAAGTCCGGCGATGCAAAGGTAAGTCCTTACCTGTGCCTGCGCCGCAAGCCGCTCTGAAACACATGCGGTCACCGGGAGCAGGCATATCCGAGAACAGCCCGATGAAGGCTGTTCCCGGAACTGCCTGCTCCCGGTGACCGCATGTGTTTCAGAGCGGCTCGCGGCGCAGGCACAGGTAAGGACTTACCTTTGCATCGCCGGACTTGGGAATAAAGATGGCAGATCACATGTGTTCGTCAGCGAACACTGCGAACTGGCCATCACTGTGCATAAGACCTTAGTCCTCTGCTGTCTTAATAATAATAGGATGACACTGTTGATAATTAGTGATGAGCGGGAGGTGCCATATTCGATTTCGCGATATTTCGCGAATATTCGAATGAATATTCGTGTTATATTCATCGAAATCGAATATTCGTAATTATTCCAATTATCACGAATAATATACGAATTATTTTTTTTCGCGTATTGCGATTATTTATCTTGATAGTATAAGGCAACGTTCCTATGCTAATTGACTATGGCTAGGCTAATATGTGTATTTTACGAAATTTCGTGATTTGCTCTAACTTCGTCTCTTAGAATATTACGAATATTCTAAAAGACGAAGTTAGAGCAATATTACGAAATTTCGTAAAATACACATATAGATTGTAATTTAGCTAATATACTGCTATAATCCCTTTTTTTGCCTCTAATTTTTTTTTTGCCTCTTCTGAACTTAAGTTTTGTAAATTATGTACACTATTAAAAAATAATACTATAGCAGTATATTAGCTTAAATACAATCTATGTGTATTTTACGAAATTTCGTAATATTGCTCTAACTTCGTCTTTTAGAATATTCGTAATATTCTAAAAGACGAAGTTAGAGCAATATTAAGAACATTTGCAAAAGCCGAAATTGCGATGCGAGTAATATAATACGAAATAATCGCATGAAGATTTCAACTTAGCACTGCTATATTCCATATTCTAGCCTAATATGGAATATAGCTGTGCTAAGTTAGCACTGCTATATTCCATACTAGGCTAGAATATGGAATATAGCAGTGCTAAGTTGAAATCTTCATGCGATTATTTCGTATTATATTACTCGCATCGCAATTTCGGCTTTTGCAAATGTTCTTAATATTGCTCTAACTTCGTCTTTTAGAATATTACGAATATTCTAAAAGACGAAGTTAGAGCAATATTACGAAATTTCTAAAAGACGAAGTTAGAGCAATATTACGAAATTTCGTAAAATACACATAGATTGTATTTAAGCTAATATACTGCTATAGTAATATTTTTTAACAGTGTACATATTTTACAAAACTTAAGTTCAGAAGAGGCAAAAAAAATTAGAGGAAAAAAAAGGGATTATAGCACTATACAGACGTGGACAAAATTGTTGGTACCCTTTGGTCAATGAAAGAAAAAGTCACAATGGTCACAGAAATAACTTTAATCTGACAAAAGTAATAATAAATTAAAATTCTATAAATGTTAACCAATGAAAGTCAGACATTGTTTTTCAACCATGCTTCAACAGAATTATGTAAAAAAATAAACTCATGAAACAGGCATGGACAAAAATGATGGTACCCCTAGAAAACACAGAACATAATGTGACCAAAGGGACATGTTAATTCAAGGTGTGTCCACTAATTAGCATCACAGGTGTCTACAACCTTGTAATCAGCCATTGGGCCTATATATATGGCTCCAGGTAATCACTGTGTTGTTTGGTGATATGGTGTGTACCACACTCGACATGGACCAGAGGAAGCAAAGGAAAGAGCTGTCTCAAGAGATCAGAAAGAAAATTATAGACAAGCATGTTAAAGGTAAAGGCTATAAGACCATCTCCAAGCAACTAGATGTTCCTGTGAGTACAGTTGCACATATTATTCATAAGTTTAAGATCCATGGGACTGTAGCCAACCTCCCTGGACGTGGCCGCAGGAGGAAAATTGATGACAAATCTAAGAGACGGATAATCCGAATGGTAACAAAAGAGCCTAGAAAGACTTCTAAAGAGATTCAAGGTGAACTTCATGCTCAAGGAACATCAGTGTCAGATCGCACCATCCGTCGTTGTTTGAGCCAAAGTGGACTACATGGGAGACGACCAAGGAGGACACCATTGTTGAAAACGAATCATAAAAAAGCAAGACTGGAATATGCCAAACTACATGTTGACAAGCCACAAAGCTTCTGGGAGAATGTCCTGTGGACAGATGAGACAGAAATCGAAGTTTTTGCCAAGGCACATCAGCTGTATGTTCACAGACGAAAAAATGAAGCATATCAAGAAAAGAACACTGTCCCTACTGTGAAACATGGAGGAGGCTCTGTTATGTTCTGGGGCTGCTTTGCTGCGTCTGGCACAGGGTGTCTTGAATCTGTGCAGGGTACAATGAAATCTCAAGACTATCAAGGAATTCTAGAGAGAAATGTACTAGCCAGTGTCAGAAAGCTTGGTCTCAGTCGCAGGTCATGGGTCTTGCAACAGGACAATGACCCAAAACACACCGCTAAAAACACCCAAGAATGGCTAAGAGGAAAAAATTGGACTATTCTAAAGTGGCCTTCTATGAGCCCTGACCTCAATCCTATTGAGCATCTTTGGAAGGAGCTGAAACATGCAGTCTGGAAAAGGCACCCTTCAAACCGGACACAACTGGAGCAGTTTGCTCATGAGGAGTGGGCCAAAATACCTGCTGAGAGGTGCAGATGTCTCATTGACAGTTACAGGAAGCGTTTGATTGCAGTGATTGCCTCAAAAGGTTGCGCAACAAAATATTAAGTTAGGGGTACCATCATTTTTGTCCATGCCTGTTTCATGAGTTTATTTTTTTACATAATTCTGTTGAAGCATGGTTGAAAAACAATGTCTGACTTTCATTGGTTAACATTTATAGAATTTTAATTTATTATTACTTTTGTCAGATTAAAGTTATTTCTGTGACCATTGTGACTTTTTCTTTCATTGACCAAAGGGTACCAACAATTTTGTCCACGTCTGTATAAGCTAAATTACAATCTATATGTGTATTTTACGAAATTTCGTAATATTGCTCTAACTTCGTCTTTTAGAATATTCGTAATATTCTAAAAGACGAAGTTAGAGCAATATTAAGAACATTTGCAAATTTCGCAAGTTGCGATGCGAGTAATATAACACGAAATAATCGCATGAAGATTTCAACTTAGCACTGCTATATTCCATATTCTAGCCTAGTATGGAATACAGCAGTGCTAACTTAGCACAGCTATATTCCATATTAGGCTAGAATATGGAATATAGCAGTGCTAAATTGAAATCTTCATGCGATTATTTCGTGTTATATTACTCGCATCGCAACTTGCGAAATTTCGTAAAATACACATATAGATTAGATTGTAATTTAGCTAATATGGAATATAGCAGTAAGTTGAAAACGCCACTGACTGGAGCAGCCAGGAAGCCAGGAATCCAAAGGACAGGTAAGAACAACTTTAGAGAAGTGGGAAAGAAAAAAAATATTATAATAAAAAAAAAAAAATACGAATATTCGAATTCGCGAATATATAGAACGATATTCAAAATATTCGCGAAATCTCGAAATTGCGATATTCGAGAAAAAAATTCGTAATTCGAATATTCGCGCTCAACACTATTGATAATGCCTTAGTCTACACAGCAAAGCTGTAAGCTGCAGAGAAAAGAAAATGTCAACCTGGTGTATAGTGTGAAAAGTAGGATATTGCAGGATTTTGGAATTTTGGAAGGTCACAAACGCTTATGCTAAAACCCTGATTTCAAATAATATTCTCTCGTTTTTGGGTGATAGATCCTTTTAATGTTCATAATTTCATACTCTATATATTGCTAATTCAGTATATATGAATAAACACATTTATTTGGCCCAGATTTTTTTTTATTTTCCATATAAAATGTCGGTCACTTTGAAACCTATGAGTACTTTGTCACAGCACATTTCTTTGTAAGTAGTGGGTGCAATGACAGGATTGCATCACTCCCCGTCATTGTACCCCTCAGATGCCACATTCATAGCTGATCGCGGCATGTAACAGTAATAAGTTCTGCACAATAAGTTCTGTGAGGCCCATGCCAGGACACTGCGAGGGAGCCGACATGTGTATCCAGGGCGCATGCACAGGATTACGGGCGCTGCACAAACATTACGTCGGCAGAGAGGAGTGAATAAATTAGCAGTGGGGCAGTGCTGGGCTCCGAAGTAATGGGCGCAGCTGGGCTCCAACGACCGGAGGGACAGCCCCTTGGGCTCCTTATTGAGGTAATTTGCATATTAATAAAACCAATTTTATAGACAAATTACTAGACACAGGGCAGTAATACTAGTATATTTTAATGTAAATCATGGAGACTGATGTGGTGATGTTAATAGATCCGTAAGTGAAATCCAGGTGACAGTGTACCTTTAAGTCAAAATTTTTTCAAAATCTCAGATCTCACAATAAGGCCTCATGCACACGACCGTATTTTTTAACGTCCCGCAAAACATGGTTCCGTTGTACCGTGATCCGTGCCCGTTTTTTCTTCCGTGGGTCTGCCGTGATTTTTGGAGGATCCACGGACATGAAAAATGAAATAAAATTCTAAGGCCTCATGCACACGACCGTTGTGTGCATCCGTGGCCGTTGTGCCGTTTTCCGTTTTTTTTCACGGACCCATTGACCTGTCCTATTTTTTTCACGGCCAACGGTTCACGGGCCCATTCAAGTCAATGGGTCCGTGAAAGAACACGGATGCACACAAGATTGGCATCCGTGTCCGTAATCCGTGGCCGTAGGTTTTAGTTTCATACAGACGGATCCGAAGATCCGTCTGCATAAAAGCTTTTTCAGAGCTGAGTTTTCACTTTGTGAAAACTCAGATCCGACAGTATATTCTAACACAGAGGCGTTCCCATGGTGATGGGACGCTTCTAGTTAGAATACACTACAAACTGTGTACAAGACTGCCCCCTGCTGCCTGGCAGCACCCGATCTCTTACAGGGGGATATGATAGTACAATTAACCCCTTCAGGTGCGGCACCTGAAGGGGTTAATTGTACTATCATATCCCCCTGTAAGAGATCAGGGCTGCCAGGCAGCAGGGGGCAGACCCCCCCCCCTCCCCAGTTTGAATATCATTGTGCGGCCCCCCCCCCCTCCCCTGTTGTTAACTCGTTGGTGGCCAGTGTGCGCACCCCCCTCCCTCCCTCCCTCTATTGCGCGCACACTGGCCCCAATGCTATTATTACAATAGAGGGAGGGAGGGGGGGGGGGTTGGGGGGGCGCGCACACTGGCCCCAATGCTATTATTACAATAGAGGGAGGGAGGGGGGGTGGGGTTGGGGGGGCGCGCACACTGGCCCCAATGCTATTATTACAATAGAGGGAGGGAGGGGGGTGCGCACACTGGCCACCAACGAGTTAACAGGGGAGGGGGGGCCCACTGGCCACCAATGAGTTAAAAACAGGGGGGGGGGGTCTGCCCCCTGCTGCCTGGCAGCACCTGCCAGGCAGCAGGGGACAGTCATGTACACAGTTTTTTTGTATATTCTAACCTGAAGCGTCTCCATCACCATGGGAACGCCTCTGTGTTAGAATATACTGTCGGAAATGAGTTTCACGATGTAGCTCATATCCGACAGTATATTCTAACATAGAGGCGTTCCCATGGTGATGGGGACGCTACAAGTTAAAATATACCATCGGATTGGAGAAAACTCCAATCCGATGGTATAACAGAACTCCAGACTTTACATTGAAAGTCAATGGGGACGGATCAGTTTGAAATGGCACCATATTGTGTCAACATCAAACGGATCCGTCCCCATTGACTTGCATTGTAATTCAGGACGGATCCGTTTGGCTCCGCACGGCCAGGCGGACACCAAAATGACTTTTTTTTCATGTCCGTGGATCCTCCAAAAATCAAGAAAGACCCACGGACGGAAAAACGGTCACGGATCACGGACCCACGGACCCCGTTTTTGCGGGCCGTGAAAAAAAACTGTCGTGTGCATGAGGCCTTAGTCAAGTTTGCCATTGAAATGATAGGAAAAAACGGACACGGATCACGGACACGGATCACGGACACGGATGACAATCTTGGGTGCATCCGTGATTTTCACGGACCCATTGACTTGAATGGGCCCGTGAACCGTTGGCCGTGAAAAAAATAGGACAGGTCATATTTTTTTCACGGCCTAGAAACACGGGTCACGGGCATGGTGTAAAAACGGTGCACAAGCCGAGTTTTCAACGGCCCCATTGAAAGTCAATGGAGCCGCAGAAAAAAACGGAAAACGGCACAACGGCCACGGGTGCACACAACGGTCGTGTGCATGAGGCCTAATACAGACATATTCTAAATGCTGCATAACGTTTGGGTTACAGTCCAAACTATCCTGATGGGATTTTCTTGTGCTTGCTGTTTAGAATAAGACATTCTATCTAGCAGTTTAGAGGCAATATCGGTTGTCCAGTTCGGTGCTCGTGTTATCTAGTCGGCAATTAGAAAAGTCCAATGCAGTTCAGTGTCAGTTGGAAACTCTGTGCACTCAATGCTAAAATGATCATGAAGATTACAAGGCTAATTACCAGGTGACACAGAACTGCTCAAGAAGAGTCACTTCAAGCTTTTTTCTATGCAAAACAATACAAATAATAAACCTTTCAGTGTTGAATGAACCTTGGTTCACTGGGATTTCTATTCAATTAAATGTCACAACACTTCCAGAAAGAAGATGGTAACATTAATCATTTCTGGCGTGTATGTGCAAACCCGCTCTCTTTATTTTATATGTGAATGACTTTTCCCAGTTGTAAATTTCCTTTTTATCTCTTATTCTCTGCATTTTGCCTCCCTCCCTTTTTTCCGGCTCATCTCATGGGATTGTTTCCATTAAACAATGACAACTCTTCCTGAGAGCACATAGCATACATCATTCGCTCCTGCTACAAACCATGACAAAAAACATTTCTGGGGAATTATTTCACATATTCTAGAAAAATGTTATTTATAAATGGAAGTTCATTATGATTCCAAGGTTAATAGACAATGCATATGTCTAAAAATCATAATAACAATACCATAGACATGCAAAGCTAACTATCCACAGATAAATCAGTGTTTGAATACAATGGAATTGGATCCATGAACTTTGCTTCGTAGAGTCAAATTATATCTCATAAACAATCTGCGTCAAAGAGGGCACTGGGTACGTATTCTACTACTCGCAACCTCCTTTTCTGTACTTCCTGCCATTGTTATTTTTTTATTCCTACACTCTACAAGGTCAGTACAGCATTCATCTCCTGCTGTTGATATTATTTGATTTACTATTTATTATATTATGCCCATTCACTATAAAATAAGGTAAGCATCCGCTCCGTGAAAGAGTGCCAAGACCCAATGCAGACTGCAGAGGCACGGAGCATTAACATGACTGATAATGCTCCGTGCCTCTCTGTGACCTCTTTACTACGAAATCACAGTTGTCACTGCGATTTCGTAGTAAAGAGATCACAGAGAGGCAGTCTGGCAGTCTGCATCGGGTCTTGGCACTCTTTCACGGAGCGGATGCCACGCACGGCATCCGCTCGTGTGAAACAGCCCTTAGGGGGTCATTTATCAAACAGAAATACACCTACATCAGGCATATTTCTGGTGTAGATTGCGATGTAAAGGTTCTTTGCTCTGCAATCTGCAACTTCTCCTTGCTCACGCCAGGTTTAAAAAAGGGGGCGTAGTGTGGGTGGGGAAGGGGATGGGCTGCCAGACCCATCTCATTTCCTATTTTCAACGCTTGTTTTAGGCGTAGAAAATGGTCTAAATGTAAGACAGCTGGAAGCTGTCTTATGTTTAGAAGTGGAGGAGAATCTGCCAAAGTTACATTTGTGTTCAAAATAATAGTAGCGTATTTAAAAAAGTGAATACATCTCAAAATCCTTCTAACAGTTTTTATTTCCATACACACAAATGCATTGGAAACACTACATATTCTATTCCAAATCAAAACATGAAGAAAAATATATCAAATTTGTGTTGTTCCTCTAAAAAAAAAATTGAAGGAAAGTGAATAGTAGACAGAATTTTTTTGAAGATTTTGCTTTCCTTTGAATCACTTAACTAATATTTAGTTGTATAACCACTGTTTCTGAGAACTTCTGCACATCTCTGTATGGAGTCAACCAACTTCTGGCCCCTGTGAACAGGTATTCCAGCCCAGGATGATTGGACTATATTCCACAGTTCTTCTCTATTTCTTGGTTTTGCCTCAGAAACTGCAAGTTTTCTATTGGATTAAGATCCGGGGATTGGGCTGACCACTCCATAACGTCAATCTTGCTGGTCTGGAACCAAAATGTTGCACGTTTACTGGTGTGTTTGGGGTTATTGTCTTGTTGGAACACCCATTTCAAGGGCATTTCCTCTTCAGCATAAGGCAGCATGACCTCTTCAAGTATTCTGATGTATTCAAACTGATCCATGATCCCTTGTATGCGATTGTATGACGATTATATGAGATTGTAGTAGACATTGTAGTATGAGAAACATCCCTATATTATGATGCTTGCGCCACCATGCTTCACTGTCTTCACAGTGTACTGTGGCTTGAATTCAGTGTTTGGGAGTCGTCTGACAAACTGTCTCCGGCCACTAGACTCAAAAAGAACAATCTTTATCAGTCCATAAAATGTTGTGCCATTAATCTTTAGGCCAGTCAATATTCTCTTTGACAAATTGTAACTTCTTCAGCACATGTCTTTTGTTCAAAAGTGGGACTTTACGAGGGCTTCTTGCAGATAGCTTGGCTCACATAGGTGTCTTCTAATTGTAACAGTACTCACAGGTATCTTTGGACCTTCTTTGATCTTCCTAAAGATGATTGTTGGCTGTGTCCTTGCCATTGTGGCTATTCTTCTATCCATTCAAATGGTAGTTTTTCACTTTCTTCCAAGTCTTTCAGGTTTTGGTTGCCATTTTAAAGAATTTGCAATAATTTTAGTTGAGCAGCCTATCATTGTCTGCACTTCTTTATGTTTTCCCCTCTTCAATCAACTTTTTAGTCAAGGTTTTTAAATCATATGCTGTTCTTCTGAACAATGTCTGGAACAACCCATTTACTCTGAATTTCAGAAAGAAATGTACTGTAACCAGCATGTCCAACATGTTTTTCAAAGAATGAATGACCTCAGTAATTAATCACCACACTGCTATCATTTTGATCATGCCCCTTTCAATTAGTTATTCAATTACACAGATTCAGCAGCATGCATGTCATGACTGTTGGGTCTGTTGGATTTCTATTACTCTACTATACCTGTTAATAAATTATGTGGCATGTAGAAATATCATTTCTACCAAAAACAGTGATAAATGAGGTTAATTATGTCTGACTGCTATTATTTTGAACACAACTGTATGTAGCGGCCGTCAACTCTTCATAACTCCGACGGATCCACAGCAAGGTATAGGGGTTATTAAAGGAAACCCGTCACCGGAATTTTGTGTATAGAGCTGGGGACATGGGTTGCTAGATGGCCGCTAGCACATCCGCAATACCCAGTCCCCATAGCTCTGTGTGCTTTTATTGTGTAAAAAAAACAATTTGATGCATATGCAAATTAACCTGAGATGAGTCCTGCACATTAGATGAGTCAGGGACAGGACTCATGTCCGGTTGATTTGCACATGTATCAAATCGTTTTTTTTTTACACAATAAAAGCACACAGAGCTATGGGGACTGGGTATTGCAAATGTGCTAGCGGCCATCTAGCAGCCCATCTCCTCAGCTCTATACCCCAAATCCCGGTGACAGGTTCCCTTTAAGACCGGCGTCTAAAACACAGCTCTTAATAAATGTTCCCCTTAGATCCTGTGTACAGGAATGAAGAGGTACAATAACACCCAATTTGGTGGATGTATGGAGCCATTATAAGATGATGTACAGAAGCCTCTAGTAAGAACATAGGGGGTAATTTATTAATCTGAAATATGCCTATATTATGAGTAT
Source organism: Bufo gargarizans (assembly GCF_014858855.1). NCBI lineage: Eukaryota > Metazoa > Chordata > Amphibia > Anura > Bufonidae > Bufo > Bufo gargarizans. Next base: position 303,662,356 of record NC_058085.1, on the reverse strand, counting down.
TTCAGGAGCAGATTGCAGCACTAGATAGGGCCTGGGGAGAGCAGGACAAACATACACTTTTTTGAGTTTTCTCATCAGGAGTAGTGTGATTATGATCTCTTCCTGCAAGTGTCCAGGGGTGGGGTTTCACTGTGAAGTACTCTTTTGTTATTGGGAGTAGTGCACATATGAAGTTTTATTCAGCCACATTAAGCTCAAGCACATGAACAGGAGGTGGGGCTTCACTGTGAAGTACTCTCTAGTCTCTGCATTGAGCTCCCCTCTGCTTCGAGTGACACCTATAGCTAGTGTTGAGCGAATTGAAGTAAAACAAATTGAAATTAATCCAAATTTCAGGAAAAATTCTATTTGCCAGCAATCAAAATTTTCTTTGAGCTTCATGGGAACAAGTCAGATTTTTTTCTAAAATGGCTGCTGCACAGTAAAGAAGCCCAGAAAGGAGATTTGACCTATAAGGCCCTGCTCCCAGCCAATCAGCATATAGCCATCCCCTATGATGTCACAGACCTATAAAAATCCTAATCCTGCTCGGTCTCCACCATTTTACAGTGAACTGAATATAGGGACAGATATGCCAAGTGCTATGGACAGTGTTTAACAAAGCTTAAATTATTAGAATTTAGGAATAGGGACCTTAAAGTGGCATTGTAATACTGTGACACTAATGTAGTGGTACAGCCTGACACAGCAACTGCTGCATCTTCCAGAGGACTGCACGCCTTCTCAAGCAGTCAGGGCTACTTTACCTTAGTAGAAATTAACCTGTCATTCCTTCCCTTCGTCTATTGCTCCTTATGCTTCTTCTTTTACTCCTTTCCAAGTGCTTTACCAGCAATGGATCACCGAGGCAATTGCAAAGAGACAACAGTATATGTGCACTCGTCCAACGGTGCAGAAGCTGAACATGCACCTGCCCAAGTTGCTGGTACTACAGTCCCTCCCTCTCCATATTGTGGACTCTGAACATTTCAGAGAACCGATGGCTTGTGCTCATTCAAGTTGGAGAGTCCCAAGCTGTCATTACTGCACCAGTCCTACACACATGTTGAGCAGAAGGTGGCCCAGTCCTTGAGCCTATCAGTGTCTGGTACAGTTCATGCCAGCACTGACATGTGCAGCTATAACTATGGTCAAGTACAATATATGCCCTTTATAGCCCACTGAATAAATGTGTTTCCGGCCCAGACACACCAGCAACTTGTCCAGGTGATGGCAATGCAGCCTCCGCATTGTAATTGTGAGATTTCTGCCAAAAGGTTCTCCTCTGCTTCCACTGTAGGCCCAATTCATAGCAGTCCTTCAGCATACCACCTAGGCAAAGCATGATGTTGTCACGCTGTTCTACAGGATAATAAAAGTTCCATAAAATACATGGTTTTACTGCTCTCCCCATCCCCTACCTAGTGCTGTTAGCAGTTTATCATGGTCACAACTGTCAACAGCTTCACTTTACGGACTCCAATTTCTTATGGAACAAGTTCAGTACAATATTGAGACATGTTAGCAAAAGCCATGGCAGATTGCTTCACAGCCATTGGGTGGCCACAAATATAGCATATACATCTCATCTCTTGTTTTTTTTGTTGTTGTTAAAAAGCTGTGAATCTGACTTCACACATTTTAGGATATGTTGAGCAAAGGTAAGAAAATACACATCTGTATGTTAATGTACAATATGTCATAAGAGAGCTACATTCTGTATTAAACTAATGAAAGGCTCTTGTAATAGACATCACCCCTTAGCTGAAAAAAAAATACCAAAAAATACAAACTTTCTTCTTTTTTATAGTAAAAAAAAGTCAAGCAATAAAATACTTTACCTTGATCATTCCCTGAGATGATAGAGTACACAATAGTCTGGTTTATGGCTGCAGCCATTACCACAGTAACTGTAGTGCCAATTGGAGCAGTTTCACTCACTGGAGGTGCTCTAAGAAATAAATAACAAAATATAGTCATTCCTAATTTGCTCGCATGCTCTTACTGTATTGGTGTACAATACAATACATTCATATATACTATACAGTTTAAAGGCTATGCACACCTTTGGGGGCAATGTTTTTGTATTTAAAAAAAATGTTGAACCCCTGTCTATGTGCAGCCTTGAGTTTCTCTAGTAGCAGGATATGAATGTTCCATCAGCTTAGCTGATGGCTCCTTCTCTCTGATCTGTTACCTTATAAATACTCATTATAGCTCAATTCTTACCTGATAAGAATGTGGCTTCAATAAGTGTTTATAAGCGTTAAGTAATTTAGGGACAAGGTTTATTGGCACAAAGTGAAAGTACCATTCACACAGCTAAAAATTTCACTTAACCCTTTGTGACAGGCTCAATATTTTTTTTTTTAATAAAGACTGATTGCAAAAAATATTTTTAGCCCAAAAAGAGTAAAATGTAATCAAGAAATTGCCCGTAAAGGTATAAATAGCCTTTAAGGTCCCAAGTAGTAGAAAAGGTAATCAAGCAAAACTGTTACAACTAGTAAATTGAGATTAAGATTTTAGTAGAACAGTTTTAGAATTGATATTAAGCCCAAAAGGAGTCCCATACAAATGGGGCTATTTGTATTGTAAAAGTACAGTGGGTTATATGAACACCTAAATGATCATACATTTAAATATGTAAAGCTACATATTGAAAATATCTTCACATATTTTACCTACATATGAAGATATTTTTAATATGTAGCTTTGCATATTTTAAATGGAGACACTTTCTTGATCTTTGGGTCCATGCACATAGTAAAGCCATCTGCAAATAGCCATTACTTGCACCACCGATTCCTTGTAGTAAAACTTTAGACCTGCAGTTAACCTGTGTGCCACTGTGGGGGAGAACAGCTACATAACAGAGCTTGTAGTAAAATATGCCATAAGAGCCTGTGGTCATTTCCTTAAGAAATGTCTTTGAAAATTATACCTGAATTTGAATGTTTGACCGGTGCACAATACAGGTTTCACATTTCCCTTTTTATATCTGACATAGCATCCTAATTTCTCTTTTTTTTTTTTTTTTTTTTTTTTACACATAAAACAGATTCAAATGTAGCATCCATATTAAGCACCAAATTATCAAATTATGGTGCTTTGGCCAATGAAAAAAGCTTCACCAAAAATCCCTGACAATTCTTACATATAAACTTTCATATATAAACTGTAAAATCTTAAACCTTCTTGAAATTGCAAAAAAAAGAAAAAAGTTAAGACTAACTTTTTTGATAATGCCATATTAAAGTGTTCTTGAAATGCCAGAGTCAGTTGTAAAGTTAACTTTAGGTTCTTAGTACTTTTTTTTTTGAAAGAATGACATAGCACTAGAACTTACATATTAGATACAGCCCATATAGGTGCCATAAAGCCCTTGAAGAGTAAATGGCCAGCCTGGTAGATTCCTTCCTTTGCAGGATTTCGCTCTCCAGACTAACTGTGTTGTGGTGGGGGCTAGTTCAAAAGTTGGTAAACAAATATCAAGTTTTTTTGTCATGGGTGGTAAGTCCCTGCATTATAATAGTGATATTTGCTTCTCTTATGTGTATGGCCACTGGCATAGCCTGTTATGTTGTTCTGTATGGTAAAATCTAAGGAAATTAATGCACCTATTATAAGTAGACAAGCAGAAAAAATAATTCCATGAAGTGGATTATGACATTAAGTCATGATTACAGTATGAGCAGAGCCTTAAAGGGCTATTACAATCTTGGACTTTGGTTGGGGTTTGTAACACTTTTTAACCTTTTTTAATTCATTTTTGTAACATATTTTATTTTTTACAGTGCTCACCATACGGGCTAAATTATGTAATAATTGTGTAGTGCAAGTCTTTACGGACATGGCTATACCAATTATGTGAAAAGAGTTATATTTTTGCAATTTGATATTATATTTTCAGTACTATACTGACATGCACCATCAGGCTGCACCTGCATACACTGCAGAATGACCCGGTACAGTGTACGGATATCAACATTTCTGGTTCCTAATAGAGGGACCCCCCCACTGAACCACTTAGATGCCATGATTGTTATTAAGTATAACATCTAATGGGTTAAACATGCCAGATAGATGCTTCTATTGATCCGGGCAATTAAAGCAGGAGCCAAATGATCATGTGAGTAGTATTTAGACTAGGCCATAGTAAAAAAGTGCCAGGCTGGTCTAAGGTCCATTAGTAACTGCCATAAAAAGACATATTGGCCCATTATTGTGTTAGAGCTTGGGCTCACCACAGGATCCTCTGGTACTCTGGTGGTCCATTTTGACCTTGCTTACGGATAAGAATTTTCTCACTATAATGGTAATAATGATTACATATTCTGATAGTCTTAAATGAATGCTTCCCCCATATTTTAACCCTCACTAGTTTTGCATAAACCTATTTGGGCTATTTAGATATACTTCCAGTTTTCATATGTTAAACCTTATGAATGAGGTCTGGCAAAGATATTAGCACTATCCAGTGACTTCAAACCTAAATTTGGTTTAAAACTCATTAGGATTAATTCCACGTCCATTTTTCATGCATATTTCCAGGCTGACTTCTCAATAATAAACCACAATATTCCCAGCAACATGTCTTATGTTGATTTGGCACTATAACATGCCTAATTCTTACAACTGAACCATGTATCCAAGAGGAGCTGAACTGCGGGCTAATTCTCCAAAGAAATACTGACTTTTCATTAGGGCAGAATGAAGTACAATTTATCCTGCTGATTAGATATAATAAACAAGCAGAATTAAAGTCATGCAAACCCTGTAAAGCACATACTTGGCATAGTCTGTCACTGTATAATGAAATAGACTATGCTCTGTACCTATCTTTTTATGTGTGGTTGCTATAACTAAGCAAATTCTGATCAGCAGTGTACAGCCACTGGAAAAAAAAAATGATCACAGTGACACAGTAAATGTTCCCAACCGAAGCATAAAATCAAACCTGCCTTACCTCTGTCTCTACAATGTTGCTGATGAATACAAAACAGTTTTCTCATAATAATACTGTTGTGGAGCAAAATGCCTGGGTTTGGGTAGTATTCAATGCCCAGATTTAACTCATTCAGATAAATTTGTGGGACTACTTTCCCCTTATTTATTATAACAATTCCCTAAATTGATTTAAATGGATTCCACACTATCATTATTTATGGCTGTTCACTGAAATCAGTTAGTAACGCCTCAAAGGTCTGAGCCTTTAGATGACTTCAGGGGAACGTTGCCTGACATATGTTTAAGTCAAGTTTTTTTGTTGAACATTTCTTTAGAATTTTTGGTGACATTATATTTCATTTATTCAGGCCACTAAGCCTAATAATAGGTTGGCAATTCCTGTTCTATACAGATCAATTTTCAGCAGTAATCTCATTATCACCACCAATGAGATGGACACAGCTTATATTCTTCCCCTCCCTGCACAATGACCTCAGTCAGCATAGGTCACTGGGCATGTCTAGAAATTTCTCCTATAGACATCAATGAACATATCCTCTCCACTGTGTTTATGGCTCATAGTAGCTATGGCTCGTGGTGGCTGCTATAAAGCATATATCTAAATGCTGTTAACTACAGCTTAAGCAATATGACAGCCTCCATAATTATGTATAGAAAAAAGAAAATGCAATCATAAAAATTTAAACAGATTTAAAAATATATATTTTCATTGTGCAATTTTCACCTTAAGGACCAGGCTATTTTTTTTTTCAGATCTGAAATGTGTCATTTTCTAGGGTAATAGCTTTAAAGATAGCTTCTGAGACTGTTTTCTCGTCACATATTGTACTTTATGACAGTGGCAAATTTGAGTCAAAATATTTCATTTTTATTTATAAACAAGTTACCAAAAATTTGGTAAAACAGATAGTTTTACCTCCAAAAATAGTTATTACTTTATATTTCCCATATGTCTACTTCATGCTTGAATCCTTTTATAAATTACATTTTCTTTTTTGGGGACGTTAGAAGGCTTAGAAGTTTAGAAGCAAATATTGAAATTTTTCAGAAAATTTCCTAAACCCAGTTTTTAAGGACCAGTTAAGGTCTGAAGTCACTTTGTGAGGCTTTCATAATAATAATAATGAGGCTTTTCACCAATAAATGGCCCCATTTTAGAAACTACACTCCTCAAGGTTCAATTCAAAACTGATTTTGCAAACTTTGTTAACCCATTTAGGTGTTCGCCAAGAATTAAAGGAAATGGAGGAAAATGGAGAATTTCACTTTTTTGCAAATTTTCCATTTTAGTCTATTTTTTCCAGTAACAAAGCAAGGGTTAACAGCCAAACAAAACTCTACATTTATTACCTTAATTCTGTAGTTTACATAAACACCCCATATGTGGTCGTAAACTGCTGTACGGGCACATGGCAGGGACCAGAAGGAACGAAACGCGATATGGTTTTTGGAAGGCTGATTTCACTGGGATAATTTTAAGTTGCCATGTCACATTTGAAGATCCCCTGATGTACCCTTAGAGTACAAACTCCAAAAAAAACAACCCTATTTTGGAAACTACACCTCTCAAGGTATTAAAAACTGATTTTATAAACTTTGTTAACCCTTTAGGTGTTTCTACAAGAATTAAAGGAAAATGGGGATTAAATATCAGAATTTCACTTTTTGGGAAGATTTTCAATTTTTATCCATTTTTTTTTTCTGCTAACAAAGCTTGGGTTAACAGCCAAACAAAACTCAATATTTATTACCCTGATTCTGTAGTTTACAGAAACACCCCTTATGTGGTTGTAAACTGCTGCACGGGCACACAACAGGGCGCAGAAGGAAAGGAACGCCATATGGTTTTTGGAAGGCAGATTTCACTTGGATAATTTTAAGTTGCCATGTCACATTTGAAGATTCCTTGATGCACCCCTAGAGTAGAAACTTCAAAAGAAGACCCAATTTTGGAAACTGCTAAGCTGGAAAATAATAAGGTGGCAGTTTTAGCCAGTACGATTTTAGCATACATATGATTTTTGGTTGTTCTATATTGTATTTTTTGTGAGGTAAGGTAACAAAAATTGCTGTTTTGGCACCGTTTTTATGTTTTTATTTTTTTTATATAGCAGGTTGTTACGGATGCAACAATACCAAATATGACTTTTTGGTTGTTTGCTTCAGTTTTAAATAATATTCTAAAAGCCATATTTTTTTTTATTTTTTGGGCGACTGTCTTATGTTTGGCCTTTTTTTTTCCGGGATGAGATGACGATTTGAATGGTACTATTTTAGGGTGCACTTTCTGTGATGTAAAGTGACCAAAAATAGCTTTTTTCAATTTTTTTTTTCTTTTTACGGTGTTCATCTGAGGGGTTAGTTCATGTGATATTTTTATACGGTTGTTACGTTCGTGGCAATACCTAATATGTGTACTTTTTTTATTTATTTAAGTTTTACACAATAAAAGCATTTTTGAAACAAATAAAATAATCATGTTTCGGTGTCTCCATATTCTGAGAGCAATAGTTTTTTGTTTTTTTTGGGCGATTGTCTTAGGTAGCATCTCATTTTTTGCAGAATGAGATGACGGTTTGATTGGTATGATTTTGGGGGGCATATGACTTTTTGATTGCTTGATATTACACTTTTTGTAATGTAAGGTAATTAAAAAAAATGCTTTTTTTACACCATTTTTATTTTTTGCGGTGTTCATGTGATATTTTTATACAGCAGGTTCTTATGGACGCGTCTATACCTAATATGTATGCTTTTCAATTTATTTAAGTTTTACATAATAACAGCATTTTTTAAACAAAAAAAAAGATGTTTTAGTTTCTTTATTTTCTGAGAGCCATAGTTTATTTCTTAGTTTTTTTTTGCCCGATTATTTTATGTAGGGGCTCATTTTTTGTTGGATGAGGTGACATTTTTTATGCATACGCTTTTTGTGATGTAAGATGTAAAATTGTTTTAGCACAGGTTTTATTTTATTTTTTTCTAAGGTGTTTAGGTCAGTTAGTGGATCATGTGATATTTTTGTAGAGCCCGTTGTTACGGGGGCGGCAATACCAAATATGTCTAGTTTTCTTTCTTTTTTTGTTTTATTTTCTTATTTTTTTTTTAACTTTTTTTGTCCCACTCTGGGACTTCAACTTCTGGGGTCTGATCCCCTCCGCAATGCATTACAATACAACCTGTAAGCTTTAATACTGACAGTCTGCCTGTGAGACCCAGCCTAAGGGCTGGATCTCACAGGCTTCTATAGAAGGCAAACTCTGATGCCTATGGAAGGCATTAGGCTTGCCTTCTCTGTCATTGGGTCCCCGCCACTGCAGCGTGGGGATACGATGGGGAAGCGGAGGCTACCCGTAACCCCCCCCCCGCATGCATATGAATGCAGCATATAAGGTGTTAACACACCGACCAGATCACGACCATGCTGAGTGGTCCCTAACACAATTACCTGGAACCTGTCACCTTGAAATGCATTGCAAACTGAAATCAGAGCAGGAGCAGCTGGGCAGACTGACATATAGTCTTGTGGTAAAAACTTTGCACAATTTTTTATTTATTCATCTAAATCACTGCTGTTCTTAGATGTCATGGAGGTGCCACTCAATGGTTGACAGCTAACTCTGCATGACTAGGCATACAGGGAAGACTGTCAATCACTGATAGGATGTTCACATAACGCCTAAGCATTAAAAGAGCTTAACTCTTTCAAGACCAAGACCGTTTTCAGCATAAGGACTAAGCCACATTTTGCAAATCTGACATGTTTCACTTTAGGGCTTGTTCACACGGCCGTTGTGTGCTCGTGGCCGTACAGCGGTTCCACAATGCACTGGTACCAGCCCATGTGCACTCCGCATCAAGGAAGTGGACCCATTCACTTGAATGAGTCCGCAATCACGGAGATATGAACGGAAGCACGGATCAGAACCCCATGGAAGCACTATAGAGTCCTTCCGTGGTGTTTCTGGCCGTGCCTCCTCCATTTTTTTATGGCAAAGATGGACCACGGACCCATTCAAGTTGAATGGATCTGGATCCGTCCCGGCCGCCACACGGATGTTGCCCGTACATTGGGGGCCACAAATTGCAGTCCCCAATGCACAGAACAGCAGCACAACGACAGTGTGAACAAGCCCTCATGTGGTAATAACTCTGGAATGTTTACTTGTATAAGTAATTCTGAGATTGTTTTATCTTGACATATTGTACTTCATGTTAATGGTAAATTTAAGTCAATATGTTTCACCTTTCACCACTTCAAGGTCGCCTCCATTAGGCGTCCCTAACACTAGTTCCTACCTGTTATGGGCCATGACAGCCACACAAAGTCCAGGGAGCGTAGTTACAGCATGCACGCCAAGCACACTCTGCTTTTAACCCCGTCCGGTGCCATTACAGCTTTCATCGGATCCAGGGATGCAAGTACCAACATGCATGCTGAGCCCACTATATACTTCTCCTGGAGCCAAATGGCTACTGGTAGGTGCTATATAAGCAAACTCAGTTTTATACTGACTTTAAAACCAGCCTCCAGGGCAGACTAACTGGTCAGGTATGCATGACTGCATGGAGATCGCCACGGCTCCAATATACTACAAAGAAAAAAATGTGGGGGGTTCAGTCCGCACAACCCTGTGCAGGTGCACATTGCTATGGTGAAATACAGATACAAACGCAAAAACACAAATGCAACCAGCATTCTGCCCTGCCTCTATGCTGGATGTTGAATGAGGCATTGATGTACATTTTGGCCAAAGCATAATAAGCCACTCACCACGTCAAGGTCGCCTCCATGAGTGGTCCCTAACACTAGTTTCTACCTGTTATGGGCCATGACAGACACACAAAGTCCAGGGAGCACAGGGCAGAGCCTCATTCAACATCCAGCATAGAGGCAGGGCAGAGTGCTGGTTGCAGAGTGCGAACGAATTAGTGTTTTTGCGTTTGTATCTGTATTTCGCCATAGCAATGTGCACCTGCACAGGGTTTTGCGGCCTGAACCCCCCACATTTTTTTCTTTGTAGTATATATTGGAGGCGTGGCGATCTCCATGCACACCTGACCAGTTAGTCTGCCCTGGAAGCTGGTTTTAAAGTCAGTATAAAACTGAGTTTGCTTATATACCACCTACCAGTAGCCATTTGGCTCCAGGAGAAGTATATAGTGGGCTCAGCATGCATGTTGGTACTTGCATCCCTGGATCCGATGAAAGCTGTAATGGCACCGGACGGGGTTAAAAGCAGAGTGTGCTTGGCGTGCATGCTGTACCTGCGCTCCCTGGACTTTGTGTGGCTGTCATGGCCCATAACAGGTAAGGACAAGTGTTAGGGACCACTCATGGAGGCGACCTTGACGTGGTGAGTGGCTTATTACGCTTTGGTCAAAATGTACACCAATGCCTCATTCAACATCCAGCATAGAGGCAGGGCAGAGTGCTGGTTGCAGAGTGCGATTGCATTTGTGTTTTTATGTTTCACCTTTATTTATAAAAATAAAATTAACATAAAATGTGGAAAAATTCACCATTTTAGAATTTTGAATGTCTCTGCTTTTAAAGCAGATTGCCATACCTCATAAAATAGTTGTTACTATACTTTTCCAAGATGTCTACTTCATGTTGGCATCATTTTGTAAATGTCATTTTATTTATTTTTTTAGGACATTAGTAGGCTTAGAATTGTAGAAGCAATTCTTAACATTTTTAAGAAAATTTCCAAAACCCACTTTTTTTAAGGACCACTTCAGTTATGAAGTCACTTTGTGGGTCTTATATAGTAGAAACCACCAATAAATGACCCCATTTTAGAAACTACACCCTTCAAGTTATATAAAACTGATTTTACAAACTTTGTTAACCCTTTAGGTGTTCCACAAGAATGATTCTACAGTTTACAGAAACACCCCATTTATGGTCGTAAACTGCTATATCTGTACATGGCAGGGCGCAGAAGGAAAGGAGCACCATGTGGGTTTTGGAGGGCAGATTTCACTGGGATAATACATTGCAATGTCACATTTGAAGACCCCTTACCTAGAGTAGAAACTCCCAAAAAGTGACCCCATTTTGTAAACTACGGGATCAGGTGACAGTTTTATTAGTACTATTTCGGGGGTACATATGATTTTTGATTGCTCGATATCACGCTTTTGTGAGGCAAGGTAACAAAAAAATGGCTGTTGCGGCACAGTTTTTATTTTGTGTTTTTTATGGGTTTCTCCTGACAGGATAGATTGCTTTTGTAGAGCAGGTTGATACGGACACGGCAACACCAAATATGTGTATTTTTGGTTGTTGTTTCATTTTTACATAATAAAGCATTTTTGAAAACAAAAATAATGTTTTTGTGTCTTTCTGAAAGCTACATTTCTTTTATTTTTCTGCCGATCGTCTTGTGCAGGGACTCTTTTTTTTTTTCAGGAAGAGCTGACATTTTTATCAGTACCATTTTAAAGAGGTTGTATGAGATTATTAGAAAAAAGTGTTTGCTTTTATCTCCTGAGAAACAATGCTACTCACATCCACAGACTTTATCTCACCATACAATTAAATCTTCTTTTGTCTTGATTGTATGTTTTATTCCAGTTTGCTTACATTTGCAGCAGAGTGGCCATTGATTCAAGACAATTAGGAGTGATAAATAATTATCAATATGTCATGTATATGTGCAACTTGTCAAATGCACAGTCATATTGCTTTCAAGCTGTTAAATATGGTTTAAAATCGAAATCACTGAATACAACTAAAAAGAATAGATAGAGCATTGATTTCTAGTGGCCCTCCACTTGAAAATACAAACAACAAGCCGAGAAAAATATATTTTGTATCTGAAATCACTAAATAAATGTTTACTTATTGCACATTATTGTAAATATATGTTATAAAAATGCGCTGCAGAGATTTATTGCTTCTCAGACCATCAAACCACCGAGGAATTTAGTAAGTGGTTTTATTGGCAGACCTAGTAAATGATACAGACACAGTCGCCGTCTGTCAATATCAGTCAGTCATTTTTACAGGTTCATTTATAGAAAGATCTGTAAGTATTGGCCCTTAGTTAGGGACTATTAAAATTCTGCATCTGCTTGATACATAGCCCACGGAAACAGAGAAATTATGTTTGTCATTTTCCATAGCCTGAAGAAAAAATAGCATCAATCTTTAACCCCTTAATGACCAGCCTGTTTTAGGCCTTACTGACCAAGCATTTTGCTTCCTTTTTTCATCATCGTGTTCCAAGAGCTATAACTTTTATATTTAATTTTCTGTCTATATACACTGAGTAAAAAAATAAACTAAACTTAGAAAATGTGTTCCTTCTTAAAGAAACAAGCAGACAAACACCTCTCTTCACTTCTAGATCAGATTCATGTTTTAGAATCACTCCATAAAAGATCCCTTGCCGTCCACCACTTGTCAGACCTTATAGCTCTTACGACAGAGCTCAAAAACCTTCTAAATGCAAAAACAGCTAAATACTACTTATCCTCCCAACACAAGTTCTTTTCTCACGGCAACAAGGCCTCAAAATTCATGATGCAACGTATCAAGCGTGGAAAACTAGCAAGACATGTACCTTCTATTAAATCTCCCCAGCGGCTGCAACTTTATTCCTCAGCGGCTATCGCCGAACAGTTTAGACTTTTCTATGAAGCTTTATATTACCTACCACACCCTAGTGGAGATCAAAACACTCTAAATAGAGATTCATCTGTCAACGCTTTCTTAGATACACTAAAACTCCCAATGCTATCCCCCAACAAACGAGATGCCTTAGCAAAATCTTTTTTTTTTTTTACTTGCTGAGCTTAGTACGGCCACCCAAAACGACCACCCAAAACGACAAATGCCCTGGTCCAGATGGCTTCCCAGCTATTTATTATACAACTTTTCAAGACTCCCTACTGCCTCATTTCCCATTTGCAACCTCGCTCTTCATAACCAACCTTTATCAGCTGATATGACTAACACACTAATCACAATAATTCCCAAAGAAGGCAAATACCCTACCTCTTGTGCAAACTACCGCCCTATATCCTTATTAAACACAGACTTCAAAATCCTTGCAAAATGTTGGCCACTAGACTACAACCCTTCCTTCCTAACCTGATCCATAATGATCAGGTGGGATTTGTAAAAGGTTGCAAAGGAAAAGGCAATACCACTAAGGTCCTTGATGCCCTCTTTTATGCCTCACATAATAAATTACCTTTGGTGTTACTCGGCACTGATGCCGAAAAAGCATTTGATCGAATAGACTGGTCCTACATTAAACATACTCTGCAAAAATTCCACCTACCTATTTCCTACATTAAAGCTGTGTTTGCGATGTATGCAAAATCCTCTGCTTCTGTCTTAGTTAATAACCTTATCTCAGCCTGTTTTTCAATCAAGAATGGAACGAGTCAGGGAAGCCCCCTTTCTCCTCTCATATTTAGTAATGGAACCCTTACTACAAGCCTTGAGACAGGAGGAGGGCATTATTGGATGAAAGATAGGATCACAAGAATTCAAATAAGCTACTTTTGCTGATGACCTCTTAATCTTCACTACAAACCCCATTAAGTCTATGCCCTTAATAATTTACCTTTTAAAAAGATTTGACCTTTTCTCTCATTTTAAAATAAACCCTCAAAAGTCCCAAATAATACATATAGGCCTCTCCCCTACCCTTATTTCGGCTCTCCAAACAAATTCACCATTCGATTGGTCCTCCCAACACCCAACTTATTTGGGCATTAAACTAATCTCCCATCTCCCATCCAGACTTATTCCACCTCAACTATACTCCCCACTTGGTGGCCATTGTTGCTCAGCTGGACTCTTTAGACTACCCTTAGCTGTCTTGGTTTGGTAGAAAAAAAGTTGGTGATATCCTAGGTGAATCCTAGACTCACTTACCTCCTGCAGGTTCTCCCAATTGCTATTCCAAGGTCTTTCTTTAGGTCCTTGAACTCCCACATTCATCAGTTTATCTGGCAGGGTAAGAAGCCTAGAATATCCTTTTCAACCTTAATGAAACCTAGACACCTCGGAGGAATAGATCTTCCTGACCCTGAATTATACATGAAAGCTATACATTTAAGTCGAGTATTGATTGGCTCAGATCCTCCCATTGCAAACATTGACTAACATTGGAAAATGTATTTCTCCCCTCAACCCTTAGGGCCCGTTTGCTGGCAGACAAGACATTTCCCACCATCTCTTCTATCCCAAATCCCATAATACGCACCACTATAAAGGTGCGGAATGGTTCTACTCCAGTCATCGTGCCCTGACTCTACCCTCACCTCTCCTTCAGGTTGGAGATATAATTTTACTAGCCCCAAGGGAACTGAGGGACTTCTGCCCTCTTGAGAGTAGATCATCTTCCAAGCGAATAAAATATCTACTTGACAAATATAGTTGCATTCTCTCAGGACCTTCTCTTAAAGATTCTTGATGTCACTACCTCACACACTCTATTTTTCAATTTCCTTAGAAAAGATATTGCCCTCAGAGCTAAGTCTGTGAACACATAGAAACCTCCACAGTGGTTAGAGAATCTGCTGACCACCGCCAAATATTCTTATAAACTGATATCCACTTTGTATAAAAAAACGTATGCGCTCCCCTATGGATGTCAAACCTGCTGTATGGGAGAGAAACCTTGGAAGACAATTTTCACAAACAGAGATTACCAAACTCTTTAACATCCCACATAAACCTTCACGCTGTGTCCGGGTACAAGAAAATAAAGTATTATCTAGATGGTACAAAAATGTATTTTTTCGGCCTTATGTACTATGTTACTATGTTACAGAACTCTGGACAAGATTTCCCTTTTTTATCCCAATATTTGAGATCAATGTTGGAGATGTGAAAATGGTAGAGGTTCATACTTCCATATATGGTGAGAATGTCCTTCGATACTCTCCTGGTAGAAAACAATTTTTCAGTCTAAGCAATAATATTTGTAGATCCAATTTACCTTGCTCTCCTGAAATTGCTCTTTTATCTTTTGTCATCAGTGGAGAAGATACTCATAAAATGTCCCTCTTCACCTTCCTGATTTCAGTGGCCCGCCTCATTATCCCTACATTCTGGCACTCACCAGAAATGCCTACTACCTATCAATGGATTAACAAGGTTGATCAATTATATCACTTGAGGAACTCTCCCTTTGGGAACTTAAAACCAGTAACACTTTCCTCCACATCTGGTCCTTATGGAAAACTTACATAAACTTGAAATACAATTTTCACATATGCTCTCTACCCTTGTGTTCCCGAGTTTTTTATTCTAACTCTTTGAATTACCTAAAACAATATCTGTACAATGTGATTACATAATGCCTGTCATTTGCTCAAACAACTGTAACTATATATGTAACCAGTCCTTTCTTTTAAGATGTAATATGTTTACAATTATCTTTTGTATGGCTATATTAACCCCTAATGACCCAGGATGAGAATGCTCGTCCTCAATCGCCGGCACTTAGTGCTAGAGGACGAACGTTCTCGTCCTGCAGTCGTTCCTCCCCCGCGTGCGGTCCCCCCGATCAGCAGCAGAGATCCGGCGGTTACTGACCGCTGGATCCCTGCTGAATCCATCAGCATCGGTGATAATGCCAATGCCGGTGGATTAACCCCTCATATGCCGCGGTCAGCGCTGACCGCGGCATATGGGAGGTTTGCGCTCCCTCACCTTATACATCGGGTCCCCGCGCTGCTGTGGGGGGACTCGGTGGTTGCCATGGCAGCCCCAAGCCTTTCCAAGGCTTGGGGCCTGTCATGTACAGAAGCCTAAGAGGCCCAGCCCCCAGGCTGGGTCTCCTAGGCAACTGTTAGCATCTTACAGTGTAAGACATTAACAGTTTAATACAGCACAATACAGATGTATTGAGCAGTATTGAAACAAGGATCAGACCCTGTCCCATAGTGGGACAAAAAATAAAGTAAAAAAAGAAAAGTTAATAAAATGTAAGTTTTACAAAAAACAAATGTTTCAAGTAAAAAAATAACGTCCTTTTCCAAAAATAAAGTAAAAAAAATAGGGAAAAGACATATAGACATATTAGGTATTGTCGCGTCCGTATCGACCAGCTCTATAAATATAGTTTTACAAAAACAAAAACCCAACCCCTCAGATGAACACGATAAAAAATAAAAACTGCTAAATAAACAATTTTTTTGTCACCTTACATCACAAAAAGAACAACAGCAAGTGATCAAAAAGGCGTATGCCCACAAAAATAGTGCCAATCTAACCGTCATCTCATCCCGCAAAAAAATGAGCCCCTACTTCAGACAATCGCCTAAAAAATAAAAAAAATATGGCTCAGAATATGGAGACACTAAAACATCTATTGTGTAAAACTTACATAAATAAAAAAAATATACAAATTAGGTATTGCCACGTCCGTATCGACCGGCTCTATAAAAATCTCACATGATCTAACCCCTCAGGTGAACACCGTAAAAAAATAAAACAATAAAAACTGGGCTAAATAAGCAATTTTTTGTCACTTTACATCATAAAAAGTGTAATAGCAAGCGATCAAAAAGTCATATGCACCCCAAAATAGTGCCAATAAAACCGTCATCTCATCCCGCAAAAAATTAGACCCTACCTAAGATAATCGCCCAAAAACTGAAAAAGCTTTGGCTCTCAGACTATGGAGACACTAAAGCATGATTTGTTTTTTTGTTTAAAAAATGAAATCATTGTGTAAAACTTATATAAATAAATAAAAAGTATACATATTGGGTATCGCCCCCCCCCCCCAAAAAAAGGTGCCAAAAAAGCAATTTTTTGTTACCTTGCCTCACAAAAAGTGTAATATACAGCAACCAAAAATCATATGTACCCTAAACTAGTACCAACAAAACTTCTACCCTATCCCGTAGTTTCTTAGATGGGGTCACTTTTATGGAGTTTCTACTCTAGGGGTGCATCAGGGGGGCTTCAAATGGGACATGGTGTAAAAAAAAAAACAGTCTAGCAAAATCTGCCTTCCAACTAAATCTGCCTTCCAAAAACCGTATGGCATTCCATTCCTTCTGCGCCCTGCCGTGTGCCTGTACAGCAGTTTACAACCACATATGGGGTGTTTCTGTAAACTACAGAATCAGGGCCATAAATAATGAGTTTTGTTTGGCTGTAAACCCTTGCTTTGGTACTGGAAAAAAATATTAAAATGGAAAATCTGCCAAAAACAATGTTTGTAAAATCAGTTTTGAATACCTTGAGGGGTGTAGTTTCTATCATGTAAGCTTCACATTTCAGAGAAATTTCAAGATTTACTAAACTTCTAAGCCTTGTAAAGTCCCCCAAAAATAAAATGTCATTCCCAAAATGATCCTAACATGAAGAAGACATATTGGAAATGTAAAGTAATAACGATTTTTGTAGGTATTAATATGATTATAGAAGTAGAGAAATAGAAAATTTTTCCCATTTTGCATGAGCTGAACTCATTTTCTACATGCACAAAAGACCCATTACTCTCAAATATTGTTCACAAATCTGTCTAAATCAGTTTTATTCTGTGGGTTAGTACATTTACCAAATACACATAGTTTTTTTACATTTTGCAATAAAATCCCTTTTTTTAAGAAAAAAATGTTTTTTTTCTATGGAGTTGTGTGAGGGCTTGATTTTTGCGGAACGACTCATGAGGAATTTTTTTGTGCAATTTTTTTTATTGAAAAGCGTATTTTTAATGGATAAGGAAGCATCGTTTTTTATGGGATTTGTTTTATTGCATAAATGTGCTTTTTTTTTTTTTTTTACTTTTTTTTTACCACTTAATAGTCCCACTAGAGGACTATAACAAACAGCTTATTGATTGATTTTGAAATGCAATGCACTATCCCTATAGTGCATTGCATTTTAATGTCAGTGCTACACTGACATTGACCAGCAGGCTGTGCCAGAGAGGCGTAGCCTGCTGGAAATTACCCAAGGCTGGTCTGGGGCCTACATCAGACCCCTGCCTGCCTTCACACACATCAATACTTGCGGGGTGCAGATGGAAGACAGAGAGAGTCTCCTTCCTTTTTCAGCACTTTACATGCGGCGGCATGTAAAGTGTTAAATGGCCCGGATCAGCACTTCTGCTGGTCCGGACTATTAAAGCAGGGCCACAGCTCACATGTGAGAGCCTGGCCCCCACTTTACCTGTGCAGTGCTTAGACTGGGCAGTCATAAAAAAAATGGCATCTCAGCCTAAGGCCCTTAGTGACCGCTGTAAAAAGGAGTATGGGTGGTCACTAAGGGGTTAAAGGTCAATCATTATGAATGTACTATGCAGATACATCTGCTACCTGTCCATTTTATTTGGTTCGTCCCCTAATAGAAGACATAACTGTTGCTCATAATATGCCAAATCAATAGTCCTCTTATCTTTCAAACAAAACAAATTAAGGCCTCATGCACACGGCCGTGTGTTTACCACATCTTGGATACGGACCCATTTAAGTGAATCCGGAAGGTCGGTGCGGAACAGAGGCATGGAAACCCACGAAAGCACTGTTCTAATTTTTAGCGGTGCGGACGAATCATGGACCCATTCAAGTTGAATGAATCAGGATCCGTCTGTGGAATTCACACGGATGTTGCCTATGCATTGAGAACCGCAAATTGTGATCCCCAATGCATGGAAGAGCCGTGTGCATGAGGCCTAAAGCTGCATTTACACACTCCTGCCACTGCCACACAATTTTGATGTTAAGACTTCAACTATTGCAAACTCATGAGGCTGTGGAAGGGCAGACTTTCGTCTACATGTGACCTCCAGAGCGTGTAAAAGTTTCCTAAGAATAAAAACATTTCTCCACTAAAATTCTATGCATTAATTATGAACGCTCCAATGAAATCACTGTTTATTCATTACAAATATTTTTTTTTTAGAATGTGATCTGCATAAGTTTTTTTTTAATAGTTACATTTTGTCAATCTACAAAAGTGAGAAAAGAAAATAATATACAGAATTCAAATACTAATTGATTACATGCCAATTGTTCAAGCTTGACTAATTCTTTAACTATGTAAAGCAACTGGTGTGTATTGGGAATAACAAGCTTCACATTCAGCATAATACGCTCGTATCCATATGGTAATACAGTATTATAATTGTGCATGTTGTGGATTCCTGAACACTAATCAATGGTAAGTTATTATAGAATATAGTAGCTTAAGGTATAGAGAAAGTTCAATAGGTTTTACATGATTATTGAAAAGGATTTATTTTATTTTTTTAACCAAACAGCACAGTGTCACTGGGGTGTTTTGTACTACTTTCAAGGGAATAGGGCTGAGCTTCAATACAACACACACCACATAGTGTTTTTCAAAAAGCAGACACTTTACTGGATGCAAAATTGTAGGTCATTAATGTGATTGTTTACTTCTGCATGCTTTTCAGGATTGTCAGAATATTGTGTGGCCCCTAGCTATCAATAAGAAAACTGTGTGTGGCATGTTTTTTGACTGTGTGAAGCCAATATTTGTGTGTCACTATTCTCACCATCCATGAAGACTTAAAGGGGTTGTCTTATTCTACATTTTTCAAACCTGGATCTGAATACTATTTTTTAATTGCATGTAATTTAAATCTTTGTATAGCCAGTAGGCTATGCAACCAAGGTTATTGGCCTGACGAAGAAGGGTTTATCCTTCGAAACGCGCTATATTTATATGAATGAAGAGTTCAAGGATATTCCAAGTCATCCTGATCATCTCCTGAAGTCCTTTTTTTGCTTTTAATTATTTATCTTCTATATTTATATTTATGAAAGATGTTTTTCTGTCTGTAACTAAATGTTTATTTTCCCAGCAGAGATGTATCATACAGAGCAGAGAATTTATCTTTAATTAGAGATGAGCAAATTTTTTTAAAATTTGATTTGCCGGTTCGCCAAATTTTTTGGGGAAAAATTAAGTTCGATCCGAATAAATGTGCAGTAAATTAAGTTAAAAAAATGCTATTTCCTGGCTGCTGAGAGCCTTTATAGTGGTGTAGAACACTGTACCTTGCAGTAAACACGCATAGGGAGTCTGTTGTGGTAGAGAAATAATAATGTAAGTCAGTAGCGATGAGCGGCAAAGGTCAAATTCGCGATATTTCGCGAATATTTTTCAAAAATTAGCGATTTTTTTTTCTTGAAAAATCGGCAAGGTAATGATTGTGTAATATGTAAATTTTTGTAATTCGAATTTTCGGATTCCAATTTTTTTTGCGAATTTTTCAACTTACAACTATTAGACAAAGATTATAGCACTATATTAGCTAAATTGCTCTATAATCGATTTTTTTCGAATATTCGCTATATTGCTATAACTTAGTTTTTTACGAATTTTCATAATATTCTAAAACAAGAATATACAGCGAATATTCGGAAAAAACTAATATAGAGCAATTTAGCTAATATAGTGCTATAATCTTTTTTTTTTATAGTTGTAATTTTTTTCCAATCTGAACTTCAGATGACAAAAAAATTACAATTATTAGACAAAGATGATTATAGCACTATATTAGCTAAATTGCTCTATATTTGTTTTTTTCGAATAGATAAAAAAAATAGATAAAAAATAATTTGAATATTCGAAATTACGAATATATATAACTATATTCGAAATTTTCACGAATTTTCAAAGTACCTATATTCGCAATAAAAATTAGAAATTCAAATATTCGTGATCAACACTATAAGTCAGTATGACATGCAGATGACAGGTGTCGCTCTTAGAATCACTTCACATACTTCACTTATTTAGACAGTCACGGGTCAAAAACTGACCAATTTACTTAGGTAGATGTTAGCGTAAAGAAGAAGCACACTTCTTTTACACCCTTGTCAGATGATTCCACAAAGATGTCTACAGTATCTGTTCTATTAAACGCTTATACAAGTAGAGCCCCCCGACAGAGTGGAGAGGGTGTCAGCAGTAAGTTTGTGTTGACGTCACTGATACATTTTCCCCATTCTCTGATCCATCAGAACAATTACCCCCAAAAAACGGATCCTGTCTGTGGTGCATACGCCTTTACTCGGTCAGCATTTGCTCAATGATCTATCAGTATTGCTAAAGGCAAAAAAAAAAACTGAGCGGATCTAAAACAGAGATGACACGTGAATGGAATATTTGCATGTCTTCTGTGTTTTCTACCTACACCTGCTTTTGGCTACCAAATCATAAGCCTATTCTGATGGGACTATACAGGCCTTAGATCTGCTACACAGACAGGATCAGTTGCGCATCTCGGTTTTTCTTCCTTCTGACAGACGAGAAGAAGTGTCAAATAAATTATGATGTCAGCCAAGCAGAAAGCCAAAATAATGGACCAGTCATGGAGTGGGGAGGGTAGGAATAGCATGAGAAGTCCACAGAGTGGACTTATGACATAGTAGTGAGGTGAAACCAGCATAAGTAGACCACAGACCTAATGACTGCGTAATGACAGAGTCCGGAGATGGCTGCAGCATGAGTAGGCCACAGAGTGGCACAATGATAGAGTCTGGAGGTGGCGGTAGCATCAGAATGCCACAGTGTGGCAAGGTGACATACTGTGGAGGTAAGTGGCAGTACCAGTACCTGCTGAAGATGGTGGGTGAAAGAAGGAGCATCAGATGTGTGGCATCAGGCGGGTAAAAGCATCAGAATAGTAGCTGAGGCAGGTAGCCAGAAGAAACTGGTCTCTTTGTCAAATTGTTATTGTAGCACCATGGGTGATCTAGTCTGATGCATTAGGCATTGGTGTGTGAAAATCCTGGCTGATCCACGCCTGATTAATCTTGATGCAGTGTCCCACTATGTGCTATATGGGGGCACTTTAAACTCTTGCTAAATGTCATATCAAATATATTGTGGTATCATGGTGTAATTCCCTTTAACAGGCTGGCAGTGTCATTTAACTTTATTTGCCCCTAGGTGGTGCTTGCACTATATATATATATATATATATATATATATATATACAGTACAGACCAAAAGTTTGGACACACCTTCTCATTCAAAGAGTTTTCTTTATTTTCATGACTATGTAAATTGTAGATTCACACTGAAGGCATCAAAACTATGAATTAACACATGTGGAATTATATACATAATAAAAAAGTGTGAAACAACTGAAAATATGTCATATTCTAGGTTCTTCAAAGTAGCCACCTTTTGCTTTGATTACTGCTTTGCACACTCTTGGCATTCTCTTGATGAGCTTCAAGAGGTAGTCACCTGAAATGGTCTTCCAACAGTCTTGAAGGAGTTCCCAGAGATGCTTAGCACTTGTTGGCCCTTTTGCCTTCACTCTACGGTCCAGCTCACCCCAAACCATCTCGATTGGGTTCAGGTCTGGTGACTGTGGAGGCCAGGTCATCTGGCGCAGCACCCCATCACTCTCCCTCATGGTCAAATAGCCCTTACACAGCCTGGAGGTGTGTTTGGGGTCATTGCCCTGTTGAAAAATAAATGATGGTCCAACTAAACGCAAACCGGATGGGATAGCATGCCGCTGCAAGATGCTGTGGTAGCCATGCTGGTTCAGTATGCCTTCAATTTTGAATAAATCCCCAACAGTGTCACCAGCAAAGCACCCCCACACCATCACACCTCCTCCTCCATGCTTCACGGTGAGAACCAGGCATGTAGAGTCCATTCGTTCACCTTTTCTGCGTCGCACAAAGACACGGTGGTTGGAACCAAAGATCTCAAATTTGGACTCATCAGACCAAAGCACAGATTTCCACTGGTCTAATGTCCATTCCTTGTGTTCTTTAGCCCAAACAAGTCTCTTCTGCTTGTTGCCTGTCCTTAGCAGTGGTTTCCTAGCAGACATTCTACCATGAAGGCCTGATTCACACAGTCTCCTCTTAACAGTTGTTCTAGAGATGTGTCTGCTGCTAGAACTCTGTGTGGCATTGACCTGGTCTCCAATCTGAGCTGCTGTTAACCTACGATTTCTGAGGCTGGTGACTCGGATGAACTTATCCTCCGCAGCAGAGGTGACTCTTGGTCTTCCTTTCCTGGGGCGGTCCGTATGTGAGCCAGTTTCTTTGTAGCGCTTGATGGTTTTTGTGACTGCACTTGGGGACACTTTCAAAGTTTTCCCAATTTTTCGGACTGACTGACCTTCATTTCTTAAAGTAATGATGGCCACTCGTTTTTCTTTACTTAGCTGCTTTTTTCTTTCCATAATACAAATTCTAACAGTCTATTCAGTAGGACTTTTAGCTGTGTATCCACCTGACTTCTCCACAACGCAACTGATAGTCCCAACCCCATTTATAAGGCAATAAATCCCACTTATTAAACCTGACAGGGCACACCTGTGAAGTGAAAACTATTTCAGGTGACTACCTCTTGAAGCTCATCAAGAGTGTGCAAAGCAGTAATCAAAGCAAAAGGTGGCTACTTTAAAGAACCTAGAATATGACATATTTTCAGTTGTTTCACACTTTTTTGTTATGTATATAATTCCACATGTGTTAATTCATAGTTTTGATGCCTTCAGTGTGAATCTACATTTTTCATAGTCATGAAAATTAAGAAAACTCTTTGAATGAGAGGGTGTGTCCAAACTTTTGGTCTGTACTGTATATATATATATATATATATATATATATATATAGCTGTGAGGGGGGTATAAAGTTAGTGTGTCAAATGCTGATGAAGAGATGAGGAAGTCAATGGAGGAGGTGGAAATTTTTATTTCCACTGAAATAATGTAAAGATTTTAAAGCATATAAGTGCAGCGCTTAATGCATAATACAAAATTTTGTGTCCACCGAAATTATTCCAAAAAGATTTTACTGCATGCAAGATAAGCACTTAATGCTGATTAAAAGATTAATTTCCACCAAAATAATTCAAAAAAGATTTTACTGCATATAAGTGCAGCTCTTAACGCTGAATGCAATTTTTTTCCCACCCCAAAAAATCACAGAAGATTTTACCACATATAACAGTATGACTGAATACAAGCTCCTGGAAAGGTCATGGAGCGTTGGGGGTGTTTTCCTGCAAAAGGAACAGGACAACTGCACCTTATTAAGGAGTGGATGAATGGGGCCATTTATTGTGAGATTTTGAGCAACAACCTCCTTCCCTCAGTCAGAGCATTAAAGAAGGGTCGTGGCTGGGTCTTCCGAAATGACAACGACACAAAGCACACAGCCAGGATAACCAAGGAGTGGCTACGTAAGAAGCATATCAAGCTTCTGGAGTGGCCTAGCTAGTCTCCAGACCTAAATCCAATAGAACATCTTTGGAGGGAGCTGAAACTCCGTGTTGCTCAGCGACAGCCCCGAAACCTGACAGATCTAGAGGAGATCTGTGTGGAGGAGTGGGCCAAAATCCCTGTTGCAGTGTGTGCAAACCTGGTCAAGAACTACAAGAAACATTTGACCTCTGTAATTGCAAACAAAGGCTTCTGTACCAAATATTAACACTGATTTTCTCAGGTGTTCAAATACTTCTGTTCAGCAGTGCAAGACAAATAAATTCTTTAAAAATAATGCAATGTGATTTCCTGATTTACTAGGTTTTTTATTCTGTCTCTCAGAGTGGGAATGCA
The DNA here is from genome assembly GCF_014858855.1 of Bufo gargarizans. Taxonomy (NCBI): domain Eukaryota; kingdom Metazoa; phylum Chordata; class Amphibia; order Anura; family Bufonidae; genus Bufo; species Bufo gargarizans. The sequence goes on along the minus strand of NC_058085.1, from coordinate 303,637,853 downwards.
CCTACAATGTGAATTTCAGACCCCTCCATGATTTCTGTGGGAGTGGGAGAACTTGCAAGAAACTCTGTTCCTCATTGTACAGTCCTGATAAAAAGTTTAAGACCACTTGAAAAATGGCAAAAAATCATATTTTACATTGTTGGATCTTAACAAGGTTCCAAATAGAACAAGAAGAAATGAGAGTAAGACAAAACATTTTTTGAGCATTCAATTAATTGAAAATAAAAAATAAACTGAAACAGGCTGTTTTTTTTAGCTGATCCAAATTTTAGGACCACGTGCCTTTAAAAGGCCAAATCTGTGCAAAGATGTGGATTCATTGTCATTTTCTGTCAGGTAGTCACATGTTGTGATGGCAAAGGCAAAAAAACTCTCCCTTTTTGAATGTGGTCGGGTTGTTGAACTGCAGAAGCAGGGTCTCTCACAGCGCGCCATCGCTACTGAGGTGGGACGCAGTAAGACAGTAATTTGGAATTTATTAAATGATCCTGAGGGTTATGGAACAAAAAAAGTCAAGTGGAAGACCCAGAAAAATTTCATGAGCACTGAGCTGGAGGATCCAATTGGCTGTCCATCAAGACACTGGACGATCCTCGACCCAAATTAAGGCCCTTACTGGTGTTGACTGCAGCCCCATAACCATCAGACGGCATCTGAGACTGAAGGGCTTCAAAAACAAAAATCGTCTTCAAAGACCTCGTCTCCTTGAACGCCACAGAACTGCTCATTTAGACTTTGCAAGAGAGCACCAAACATGGGACATTCAAAGGTGGAAGAAAGCTTTATTCTCTGATGAGAAAAAATTTAACCTTGATGGTCCTGATGGTTTCCAATGTTACTGGCATGACAAGCAGATCCCACCTGAAATGTTTTCTACGCGCCACAGTGCGGGGGGCGCCATAATGGTCTGGGGTGCTTTTTCCTTCAGTGGAACAATGGAGCTTCAGGAAGTGCAGGGGCGTCAAACGGCCGCTGGCTATGTCCAGATGTTGCAGAGAGCATTCCTCATGACTGAGGGCCCTTGTCTTTGTGGTAACGACTGGGTTTTTCAACAGGACAACGCTACAGTACACAATGCCCGCAGGACAAGGGACTTCTTCCAGGAGAATAACATCACTCTTTTGACCCATCCTGCGTGTTCCCCTGATCTAAATCCAACTGACAACCTTAGGGGATGGATGGCAAGGGAAGTTTACAAAAAGGACAACAGTTCCAGACAGTAGATGGCCTTCGTGTGGCCGCCAACGTGAACTGAGAATGTACTTTTCTTTCTGTACTGAAATACAAAATAACACATATAACCACCGCACTGACTGACTGCTACCACCGCTACTTCCATAAAGCTCTGGTACTTCCCGGCTGCTGCGAAGCAGGTGCTCTACCCCGGGCACGTTTGGCTCCCAGCCTCCCACTGCTGCCACCCTGCTGACTCCCAGCCATGCTTTCAACACATATAACCACCGATAAGAACTGAGAATATATTTTTCTATTTGTACTGAAATAGGCCACTGTATGCTTTTGCCACAAATAAGTGCACCAGTGAAATGAGTGTATATTTTTTCTTTTTTTACTGTAATACGCCCCTATACACTTTCAACAGAAATAACTGCAGAAGTGAAATGTGCATATATTTTTCTTGTCCTTCTGAATAAGATACTAAGATATAAGCCACTAAATGCTTTCCAACATGGCACTTGAAGCCCAATAACAAAAAGCTGTAATGACAGAGCTGTCTAATGGATATTTGGATCCCCAAATAATCTTTCCCTGCACTTGTAAGTCGCTTTCCTATCAATGCCCTAGCGCGTTCTTACGTCTGTCCCTGCACTAAGATGCTGTGAAATGATTTCTCCTGATCCTTTCCCTGCACTTATAAATCCTTTTTTCATTTTTTTTTTTTTTAAACAATTGGTTTTTCAAATAGCTGTCCCTAGCACCTTCACAAGTGTGTCCCTGCACTCTGAACACTGGAAAATGGCAGAATCTAAAATCGCTGCCGTATTTATAGGGCTGTGACATCACAGGGCTGGCTGCCAATTGGCTGCATGCAGGCATGTCAATGTGGGTGATCCCGCCTTCCCAGAGTTCCTTGCCCCATGTCCACAGTCCTCACACGTGTAGTTGCCATTTTAGGAAAATTGTGATTCGCTATCACGAAGTGTGGGGAAATTCACATTCGTTGCGAATGGAAGTTTTCCTGAAATTTGGATCAAATTCCACTTCATCAGCTTTGATTCGCTCATCTGTAAACTTAATACTTTTTTTTTTTTTAAAGCAACTGGCAAGTGGGTTCATTCTAATTATTACCTTTGTATAGTCAGTTTCTATGCAAGTGCCTTACATTTGAATCAATATTTGGTTATCACTAGTGATGTCCTGAACTATTCGCCGGCGAATAGTTCCCAGCGAACATAGCTTGTTCGCTGCGACGGGCGAACATATGTGATGTTCGGGCCGCCCCCTATACATCATCATTGAGTAAACTTTGATCCTGTACCTCACAGCCAGCAGACACATTCCAGCCAATCAGCAGCAGACCCTCCCTCCCAGACCCTCCCACCTCCTGGACAGCATCCATTTTAGATTCATTCGGAAACTGCATTTACAGTGACAGGAGGGACAGTGCTGCTGCTGCTGATTCAATAGGGAAAGCGTTAGCTAGGGCATTGTTCTGTGTCCACAGACTCATCTGCTGTAAGGACAGCATCCTGACAGCACCCCAAAAAGCCCTTTTGAGGGCTGGTACATCAGTGTGCTTTATATATATATATATATATATATATATATGTATATTGCAGTTGCCTGGCTGCCCGTGTGTGAGAGGCTGCAGGCTCAGTCACAGACAGCACGTGCACACCATTCATACAGGGTGTGACAGAAAATACCTTGCAGATAAAAAAATAAATTCTATTTAATATTTTTCTGTGACATAATCACATTTGCAAGCCTGTGTGTGTCAGGCCCACACAGACTGTATTGTGGCCACTGGCTAGTGGCTAGGCCTCCACTCATACCGTTACAGGGTGTCATTTACTCAAATACCTTGCAGATAAAAAAAAATCTATTTAAAATTTTTCTGTGATATAATCATATTTGCAAATTGCATGCCCGTGTGTGTCAGGCCCACACAGACTGTATTGTGGCCACTGGCTAGTGGCTAGGCCTCCACTCATACCGTTACAGGGTGTCAGTCACTCAAATACCTTGCAGATAAAAAAAAATCTATTTAAAATTTTTCTGTGATATAATCATATTTGCAAATTGCATGCCTGTGTGTGTCAGGCCCACACAGACTGTATTGTGGCCACTGTCTAGTGGCTAGGCCTCCACTCATACCGTTACAGGGTGTCAGTCACTCAAATACCTTGCAGATAATAAAAAATACTATTAAACATTTTTCTGTGATATAATTACATTTGCAAATTGCAAGCCCGTGTGTGTCAGGCCCACACAGACTGTATTGTGGCCACTGGCTAGGCCTCCACTCATACCGTTACAGGGTGTCATTTACTCAAATACCTTGCAAATAAAAAAATTATATTTAAAATTTTTCTGTGAAGTAATCACATTTGCAAGCCCATTTGTGCCAGGCCCATACAGACTGTATTGTGGCCACTGGCTAGTGGCTAGTCCTCCACTCATACCGTTACAGGGTGACATTCACTCAAATACCTTGCAGATAAAAAAAAATTCTATTAAAATGTTTCTGTGATATAATCACATTTGCAAATTGCATGCCCGTGTGTGTCAGGCCCACACAGACTGTATTGTGCCTACTGGCTAGTGGCTAGGCCTCCACCCATACCGTTACAGGGTGTCAGTCACTCAAATACCTTGCAGATAAAAAAAATACTATTAAACATTTTTCTGTGATATAATCACATTTGCTAATTGCAAGCCCGTATTGTGGCCACTGGCTAGGCCTCCACTCATACCGTTACAGGGTGTCATTCACTCAAATACCTTACAAATAAAAAAATTATATTTAAATTTTTTTCTGTGATATAATCACATTTGCAAGCCCGTGTGTGTCAGGCCCACACAGACTGTACTGTGCCCACTGCCCACCACTTATACAGGGTGGCACAGTACCTTGCACGCATAGTACCACTAATAAAAATAAAAAAATGACAGGCAGAGGCAGGCCACCCCACAGGGGCCGTCGTGGTTGTGGTGCTGTGATTTCCACTGGCCCTGGAGTAATGCCGAGTGTTCAGAGGCCACGTACCCTAAACCCAAAAAATTCTGAGAAAATAGTTGACTGGCTTACACAGGACACCCAATCTTCAACAGCTTCCACTAAGAACCTTAACGCACCATCCTCCTCCAGCTCAGCTTTGGTCACCTGCTATCAAGTTACCACTCTCCCGCCCGCCGCCACTACCACCACTACCACCACAGCCACCATAGCCGCTTCACTTGATCCCTCAGAGGAGTTATTTACACATCAGTTGGATGAAATTATTGATGCGCAACCATTATTGCCAGGGGATGTAGATAACAGGGATATGTCTCAGTCAGGCAGCATTACACACATGGATGTACAGTGTGATGATGATAATGATGTTGTACCCGCTGCTGCTTCCTTTGCTGAGGTGTCAGATACAAGTGAAGTGGTTGATGATGACGATGTGTCCGTGGATGCCACATGGGTGCCTGCTCAAAGAGAAGAAGAGGGGGAAAGTTCAGAAGGGGAGACAGAGAGAAGGAGGAGACGAGTTGGAAGCAGGGGGAGGTCGTCGCAAGGAGCTAGTGGCACAGTCGGGGTCAGCCAGACAGCACGCCAATCAACGCATGCTGTTGCCACCACCAGAATGCCGTCATTGAAACGCTCAGCAGTGTGGCATTTTTTTTGTGTGTCTGCCTCTGCGATGCCATTTGCAACCTGTGCCAAAGGAAACTGAGTCGTGGGAAATCCAACACCCACCTAGGTACAACTGCTTTGCGAAGGCACATGATCGCACATCACAAACGCCTATGGGATCAACACATGATGACGAGTAGAAGCAGCACACAAGCTCAAAGCCACCAGCCTCCTCCTGGTCCAGCATCTTCAGCCACGTCAACCGCTGCTGTCCTCCTTGCCCCCTCTCAACCACCCGCCACTCCGCCTCTCACCTTGAGCAGTTCCATCTCATCTGCCCATAGTCAGGTGTCTGTTAAGGAAATGTTTGAGCGTAAGAAGCCAATGTCACAGTCACCCCCTTGCCCGCCGTCTGACAGCTGGCTTGACGGAACTCTTAGCCTGCCAGCTTTTACCATACCAGCTGGTGGAGTCTGAGGCCTTCAAAAATTTTGGCGCTATTGGGACACCACAGTGGAAGGTACTCAGACGAAATAATTTTTTTAAATAAGGCAATCCCAAACCTCTACTCAGTGATTGAAAAGGAAGTCATGGCATCTCTGGCATACAGTGTTGGGGCAAGGGTCCATCTGACCACTGATACCTGGTCTGCAAAGCACGATCAGGGCAGGTATATCCCCTACATTGCGCATTGGGTCAACCTGCTGACGGCTGCCAAGCATGGATTGCGTGGCTCTGCAGCGGAGTTGGTGACACCGCCACGACTTGCAGGCATCCTACTGCCACCTCCTCTACTCCTCCTCTACTCCTCCTACTCCATCCTCTTCCATAACCTCCTCGGCTGAGTCCTCTTCTGCTGCGGCGTCTGGCTGCACATCAACTGAATCCCCCCAGCTCCCCAGGAGCACAGGTGGTTCAGTGGCTGACCCCGCACTAACTGGAGATCGGCAAAGTGGTGTGTGACAATGGAATTTGTTGGCGGCATTGAATTTGGGCAAGTTGTCATATGAGCCTTTGCAAGTTGTCACAACACTTTGTGTCTAAGTACCCAGGCTTACAGGATGTCCTCAAGCAGGCCAGGAAGGTGTGTGGCCATTTCAGGCGTTCCTACACGGCCATGGCACACTTTTCAGACATTCTGCGCCGAAACAACATGACAGTGAGGCGCTTGATTTGCGACAGCCCGACACGTTGGAATTCAACACTCCTAATGTTTGACCGCCTGCTCCAACAAGAAAAAGCCGTCAACGAGTATTTGTATGACCGGGGTGCTAGGACAGCCTCTGCGGAGCTGGGAATTTTTTGCCACGTTACTGGACGCTCATGCGCAATGCCTGTAGGCTCATGCGTCCTTTTGAGGAGGTGACAAACCTAGTCAGTCGCACCAAAGGCACCATCAGCGTCCTCATCCCATTTTGTTTTTTTCCAGGAGCGTGCCTGCGAAGAGTGCTGGATCAGGCTGTAGATGAGCGTGAAGAGGAAGAGTTGTGGTCACCATCACCACCAGAAACAGCCTTGTCATCATCGCTTGCCAGACCTGCGGCAACGCTGCAAGAGGAGTATGAGGAAGAGAAGTCAGAGGAGGAATGTGGCTTTGAGGAGGAGGAAGACCAACCACAGCAGGCATCCCAGGGTGCTCGTTGTTGTCACCTATCTGGGACCCGTGGTGTTGTACGTGGCTGGGGGGGAAGAACAGACCTTCAAAGACATCAGTGAGGAGGAGGAATAGGAAATGAGTAGCTCGGCATTCAACCTTGTGCAAATGGGGTCTTTCATGCTGTCATGTCTGTTGAGGGACCCTCGTATAAAAAGGATAAATGAGAACGACCTGTACTGGGTGGCCACGCTACTAGACCCCCGGTATAAGCAGAAAGTGGCGGAAATGTTACCAAATTACCGGAAGTCACAAAGGATACAGCAGTTCAAAACCAAACTAAAAAATATGCTTTACACAGCTTATAAGGGGGATGTCACAACGGGAATCTAACAGGGGAAGAGGTGAAAGTAATCCTCCTCTTACCACGACCACGGCGGCAAGGACAGGACGCATTACAGATGTGTTGTTGATGGAGGACATGCAGAGCTTTTTCAGTCCTACACATCGCCACAGCCCTTCGGGATCCAGTCTTAGAGAACGACTTGACCGACAGGTAGCAGACTACCTCGCCTTAACTGCAGATATCGACACTCTGAGGAGCGATGAACCCTTTGACTACTGGGTGTGCAGGCTTGACCTGTGGCCTGAACTATCCCAGTTTGCGATAGAACTTCTGGTCTGCCCCGCTTCAAGTGTCCTGTCGGAAAGGGCCTTCAGTGCAGCAGGAGGCATTGTCACTGACAAAAGAAGTCGCCTCGGTCAAAAAAGTGTTGATTACCTCACCTTCATTAAGATGAATGAGGCATGGATCCCGAAGGGACTGAGAGTGGGGGATACGTTTGACTAACAAAAGGCCTGATGACATGGCTTGGCCTCAAAATGGTCCCCACTCTGCTGTATTTAATGTCTGCATACCGGATGACTTTCGTGAATTCTCCGCCACCAACTAGGGTTCAAGCCACAATGTTTTAGTCACCTTTCTGCCTGGAAAACATCATTTTTTTCCGGCCGCTGCTACAGCAGCGTCTGCAACAATACCTAATTTTTCAGGCATGTGTACATGCCTAATTTTTCTGGCCTCTAGTGCTGCACTGTGGCTGCAAAAACAAAACAAAAAAAAAGGACATACATATGTCAATTCCCCTTCGTGATCGGTACATTGTTGTGGTAAAGGGGCTTGCGTATCACAATGAAGTGATCATCACCTCTATGAGTGTGTTGGCAATGTTGCCACACCCCAGATAAGGCCGTTGCTTCATTATGATCAGACTAAAAGCGATCGGCTTGATAATTTTTCATAGAAAGAGGCAGATGCAGTGACTGTGGCGTGGATTCAAACAAAGGGGAAGGAGCCAGCATTTTTTTAACCATCTCCCCGTTCGAAAAATCAATTTAATAAATGGACCCCAGATTGGGGACGTCACATAACCGGGATTAAACTGATGGGAATAGTACTACAGAAAATACCACTTATATCGGGTGTGACAGTAAATTGCACGGTGCAGACGCAGTGACAGTTGCGTGGATTCAAACAAAGAGGAGGGAGCCAACATTTTTTTTAACCATCTCCCCGTTCGAAAAATCTATTTAATAAATGGACCCCAGATTGGGGACGTCACGTAACAGGGATTAAACTGATGAGAATAGTTCTACAGAAAATACCACTCATATCGGGTGTGACAGTAAATTGCACGGCACAGACGCAGTGACCGTGGCATGGATTCAAACAAAGGGGAGGAAGAAACCTTCAATGACATCAACGGGACATGGCTAGCTTGGTATCCAACCTAGTGCAAATGGGAAGTTTGCTGTTGGGCAAATGGACTGTTTGTTGTTGTTTGTGGTGCATTAAAAGGGGAGTTTGGTCTGTCAATGTCTGTGAAGCGGGCGTAACCCTTACACTACCTGATCGATACTACATCATACCTGATTGTATACACACACTGGATGTTTTAAACCACGTTGGTAAAAAAAAAGTAGGATTGTTAGGTGATGTATGCCCTTTATGGATTAAAATCCAACTCTGCGTCAACTATGTAATTTTCCATGGGAGTTTTGCCATGGATCCTCCTCCGGCATGCCACAGTCCAGGTGTTAGTCCCCTTGAAACAACTTTGTCATCACTACTGTGGCTAGAAAGAGTCCCTGTGGGTTTTAAAATTCGCCTACCTTTTGAAGTCAATGGCGGTTCGCCTGGTTCGCCCGTTCGCGAACATTTGCAGAAATTTGCGTTCGCCGTTCGCGAATGGAAAATGTTATGTTCGCAACATCTCTAGTTATCACTTAGCTTAGCCTGGCTAATTAGGGTGGAATTGCAAATTGTTGAGTCTTTATATATTTTGGTCTTACTCCATTCTGGCTGCAGAATATAGTGTTTGCTAGGTACACTCCCTTTTATTCTTGTACTGTTTTCTGGGATCTCTAGTTTTTATGACTGTATCTTGATATGTTCTAGTATGTTTTCTGTACATTTTAAGATTTGTAGTTCATCTTCGCAGACTTTTGAAACTTCTGTGTTGCTATGTTGTTGCATTGGCCTGGCTGGCTTGAAGTCAGAGTAGGGTCAGTTCAGTATTGCTTCATTTCTGTTCATGTGATTTTTTTTCCACTATCTACCTGTATGCCACATCATTGTTGGATTATCTACTCCGGCCCTCAACTTTAATTTCCTATCAACTGCCGTTGAGTTTATTTTAGCACATTTGTTTTCTGCTAGTGCTTTATATACACTGTTCTTGTGACAGTCCTGTTATTTAGCATTTTCAGCCCAGGGGTATCTGACTACCAAGAGATACAGTTACAACTTGGAAAAGATAACTGCTGTAGGTGATGCCTAGCTTTGTGGTCTTGTTTACAACTGGCATTATTATAGACATCCCAGATTTATTAACAAAGTTGTATCATAAAGCAACAGTGAAATCTCTCTTGTTTGTTGCATTTCTTATAGTTTGTCAAGTTACTCCTATTTCCTTGCCTTTAAAAAAAAACACAAAGAATGCTCGAAATAATAGTTTTAAGCTGACATCACTGAGGGAGTAGCTAACTTCTCAAGTTTTCAATAGTAATTGACAGCCCTGGGATAAAACTTTATAAAAAATACTTAACATTACATTACTATTATACATATGTGGCAGTTTTATTGTACACCCTAAGTCTGAATAGTTTTTTTGTCTCTGGAAACACACTCTAACTGTTCACCCACCCTTTTAAAGGACAAATAAAAGGTTTCATATTACATGAGCTGCACAGTGTGATAACGGATATAAAGTACTCTGGAATGTTTTTTTTTTATTGTTATTTATATGAATAAATCTTTCTGTATTTGTCGATCCTGGAAGCCTTTTGGGTATTGCTATTTGCATGTCCTTGAAAGTAATCTGCATTGAATAAGTACTTATAGCCATGAGTGTTTGCTTTTTCCTGATCTCTGAAAAATGTTGAAGTGTTTATCTTAATTTATTCCTCTGACGGAATATGTGTTTGCCTTTGGATGCTCCACTGGAGGTAAATATAATCTTTCCTTAAGTGTGTACTGAACAGTGACCAACAGGCAACCCTCAAGCAATTTAGTTGCATGGCTTTCCTGCTAAGAAATGTCTCTTCCTCTCTGCTTAAGAAAGATGTTGTTCTATTGAAAGACAATAAGTTCTGACATTTTTGTGTAACACACAATTGACTTTGATATCTGATTTTACATTTGTTATTTGATTAGATAACTTAACTGTCATGGAGGCAAATGGTACTTAGACACATGGAAATTTACAATCCAACCAATCTTATCGGGTCTTATCAGGACTGGCTAATGATCTAAAGCGTATGTTCTCCCCCAACAGCATATGTGGGGGTAAAGGGCTGGGAATGCTTAATTTGAACATGCATGATTCTTTATTCTGATGGGAGATAAGTTGATGCAAGATACACCAGACAGTAATATATTCCCACCTTATAGAAAAGTTACAGCAATAATGCTCATTAAACAGCTATTATAAGTGTCTGGACACTTTCAGGGCGTGGTCTCATCATGGAGGACTTCTTCCAAATGAGGCCACTTGAGCAATCAGCTGATCTCCTCTGGTACTGCTTCCTGAACCCGAGGCAAACAATTTACTTGGGTATGGTGCCAGAACAGGAGCTGATCATACCAAATTTCTCTCCATTGTTATATGGCATCACATATAATATGTTGCTATAATGTAGTAGAAAAAAAGAAATAGCAATGATAGTCTGTCCCACAATAGAGTATCTAACTCAGAGTGAACATACCTTTTCACTTCTCTTACTTGACCCTCCTCTTCACCGCTATCATTGCTTCTATGAGAATGCACAGTGCTTCACAGTGTTGTAATATGGTGAGACATGGCGAGTTTACAAATCAATAATATTGGCCAATAATAAGCTCATGTTCCTCAGTACAGTTCCACAGATCAGAGCCGTGAACCTACTGTATGTTAATCAGATCATATTTAGGCAATTGGATTTAAACTATAATAATATCAACATGAAAAGTGAGGATGTGCAACATAAAGTATACTAGAATGTTGACTGAGCTATTCACTACACAGTAATTAAAGGGATTTTCCAGGATCCCCTTGGCTTTTACTTGGATCCCTGGCACTTTTGACCTAATACAACAATCATTCTTACCTGATCCCTACTGCTCTGGTCCTGTGCTCTGACTGCAAACAGCTTCCTATGCTTGTTTGTTTGTTTCCAGCTAGGCTAGGGATGGGATCATATGCACCTCCACAGTCAATGACTCGCCTTAGCAGTGGCATCTCTACAGGAAATATGTCACTGTTGGGTCATGTGCTAATTGGAGACCCATGAAATCTTTGGCCAGTCCTTGGCTTAACCCTTGTAGAGTTAAGGGTCTAGCACAGCGGCTGGAGGTCGCTCACTCTTTTCAGGGTGGGTGTTCCAATGACAGCCACTTGAGGTGCTCCCCACTGATAAGACCAGTATCTATAGGGTCAGTATACCTAGGTAAATATTGATATAAGTTGTCTTTCTACTTAACAATCACCACTGATTTACTGTATTTGAGACATAATTGGGTATACCCAGCCACAACTATCTGAACCTTTAGTGTGCCTGGACTACTGAATATTTTGAACACTTTTTGTATCAATGTTAGACATTTTAAATAATTAAGTAAAAGTTTTACTTACTGTATATTTTTTTAGTATAAGGAGGTCCCAAACTACTGTATTAATTATCTACCACTTCAAACTGACAATAATATATATCATTAATCAGACGTGTATACTTAAGGTGACAAAGGATGTGGTAAGGGGGGAAGCATTTAAATGTCCATGGCGGGCAGATCACACAGGCTGTACTTTGTCACAGTGTGGATAAGGAGCAAAGTGCACACACAATGCAGTCTAAAAGGGATACAGTGAATAAAATAGGCAATACATGAGTGCAGATAGAGAACAGAGCACCTATAAAACATTATGCCTGGAAAAGTGGAAAATTATGTACACCTCAATATCTATCAGCAGAAGGGAGATGATATCTCTCATAGGCTTTAGAAAGAGTGATCATTACTAGAGTTGAGCGAACACCTGGATGTTCGGGTTCGAGAAGTTCGGCCGAACATCCCGGAAATGTTCGGGTTCGGGATCCGAACCCGATCCGAACTTCGTCCCGAACCCGAACCCCATTGAAGTCAATGGGGACCCGAACTTTTCGGCACTAAAAAGGCTGTAAAACAGCCCAGGAAAGAGCTAGAGGGCTGCAAAAGGCAGCAACATGTAGGTAAATCCCCTGCAAACAAATGTGGATAGGGAAGTGAATTAAAATAAAAATTAAATAAATAAAAATTAACCAAAATCAATTGGAGAGAGGTTCCATAGCAGAGAATCTGGCTTCCCGTCACCCACCACTGGAACAGTCCATTCTCAGATATTTAGGCCCCGGCACCCAGGCAGAGGAGAGAGGTCCCGTAACAGAGAATCTGTCTTCATGTCAGCAGAGAATTAGTCTGCATGTCATAGCAGAGAATGAGGCTTCACGTCAGCCACCACTGCAACAGTCCATTGGCATATATTTAGGCCCAGCACACACACAGGCAGAGGAGAGAGGTCCCGTAACAGACAATCTGGCTTCATGTCAGCAGAGAATCAGTCTGCATGTCATAGCAGAGAATCAGGCTTCACGTCAGCCACCACTGCAACAGTCCATTGGCATATATTTAGGCCCAGCACACACACAGGCAGAGGAGAGAGGTCCCGTAACAGAGAATCTGGCTTCATGTCAGCAGAGAATCAGTCTGCATGTCATAGCAGAGAATGAGGCTTCACGTCACCCACCACTGCAACAGTCCATTGGCATATATTTAGGCCTAGCACACAGGCAGAGCAGAGAGGTCCCGTAACAGACAATCTGGCTTCATGTCAGCAGAGAATCAGTCTGCATGTCATAGCAGAGAATGAGGCTTCACGTCAGCCACCACTGCAACAGTCCATTGGCATATATTTAGGCCTAGCACACAGGCAGAGCAGAGAGGTCCCGTAACAGACAATCTGGCTTCATGTCAGCAGAGAATCAGTCTGCATGTCATAGCAGAGAATCAGGCTTCACGTCAGCCACCACTGCAACAGTCCATTGTCATAAATTTAGGCCCAGCACCCAGGCAGAGGAGAGAGGTCCCGTAACAGACAATCTGGCTTCATGTCAGCAGAGAATTAGTCTGCATGTCATAGCAGAGAATCAGGCTTCATGTCAGCCACCACTGCAACAGTCCATTGGCATATATTTAGGCCCAGCACCCAGGCAGAGGAGGGAGGTCCCGTAACAGAGAATCTGTCTTCATGTCAGCAGAGAATCAGTCTGCATGTCATAGCAGAGAATGAGGCTTCACGTCACCCACCACTGCAACAGTCCATTGGCATATATTTAGGCCTAGCACACAGGCAGAGCAGAGAGGTCCCGTAACAGACAATCTGGCTTCATGTCAGCAGAGAATCAGTCTGCATGTCATAGCAGAGAATCAGGCTTCACGTCAGCCACCACTGCAACAGTCCATTGGCATATATTTAGGCCTAGCACACAGGCAGAGCAGAGAGGTCCCGTAACAGACAATCTGGCTTCATGTCAGCAGAGAATCAGTCTGCATGTCATAGCAGAGAATCAGGCTTCACGTCAGCCACCACTGCAACAGTCCATTGTCATAAATTTAGGCCCAGCACCCAGGCAGAGGAGAGAGGTCCCGTAACAGACAATCTGGCTTCATGTCAGCAGAGAATTAGTCTGCATGTCATAGCAGAGAATCAGGCTTCATGTCAGCCACCACTGCAACAGTCCATTGGCATATATTTAGGCCCAGCACCCAGGCAGAGGAGGGAGGTCCCGTAACAGAGAATCTGGCTTCATGTCAGCAGAGAATCAGTCTGCATGTCATAGCAGAGAATGAGGCTTCACGTCAGCCACCACTGCAACAGTCCATTGGCATATATTTAGGCCTAGCACACAGGCAGAGGAGAGGTTCATTCAACTTTGGGTAGCCTCGCAATATAATGGTAAAATGAAAATAAAAATAGGATTGAATGAGGAAGTGCCCTGGAGTCCAATAATATATGGTTATGGGGAGGTAGTTAATGTCTAATCTGGACAAGGGACGGACAGGTCCTGTGGGATCCATGCCTGGTTCATTTTTATGAACGTCAGCTTGTCCACATTGGCTGTAGACAGGCGGCTGCGTTTGTCTGTAATGACGCCCCCTGCCGTGCTGAATACACGTTCAGACAAAACGCTGGCTGCCGGGCAGGCCAGCACCTCCAAGGCATAAAAGGCTAGCTCTGGCCACGTGGACAATTTAGAGACCCAGAAGTTGAATGGGGCCGAACCATCAGTCAGTACGTGGAGGGGTGTGCACACGTACTGTTCCACCATGTTAGTGAAATGTTGCCTCCTGCTAACACGTTGCGTATCAGGTGGTGGTGCAGTTAGCTGTGGCGTGTTGACAAAAGTTTTCCACATCTCTGCCATGCTAACCCTGCCCTCAGAGGAGCTGGCCGTGACACAGCTGCCTTGGCGACCTCTTGCTCCTCCTCTGCCTTGGCCTTGGGCTTCCACTTGTTCCCCTGTGACATTTGGGAATGCTCTCAGTAGCGCGTCTACCAACGTGCGCTTGTACTCGCGCATCTTCCTATCACGCTCCAGTGCAGGAAGTAAGGTGGGCACATTGTCTTTGTAGCGTGGATCCAGCAGGGTGGCAACCCAGTAGTCCGCACAGGTTAAAATGTGGGCAACTCTGCTGTCGTTGCGCAGGCACTGCAGCATGTAGTCGCTCATGTGTGCCAGGCTGCCCAGGGGTAAGGACAAGCTGTCCTCTGTGGGAGGCGTATCGTCATCGTCCTGCCTTTCCCCCCAGCCACGCACCAGTGATGGACCCGAGCTGCGTTGGGTGCCACCCCGCTGTGACCATGCTTCATCCTCATCCTCCTCCACCTCCTCCTCATCCTCGTCCTCCTCGTCCTCCAGTAGTGGGCCCTGGCTGGCCACATTTGTACCTGGCCTCTGCTGTTGCCAAAAACCTCCCTCTGAGTCACTTCGAAGAGACTGGCCTGAAAGTGCTAAAAATGACCCCTCTTCCTCCTCCTCCTCCTCCTCCTCCTGGGCCACCTCCTCTTCCATCATCGCCCTAAGTGTTTTCTCAAGGAGACATAGAAGTGGTATTGTAACGCTGATAACGGTGTCATCGCCACTGGCCATGTTGGTGGAGTACTCGAAACAGCGCAACAGGGCACACAGGTCTCGCATGGAGGCCCAGTCATTGGTGGTGAAGTGGTGCTGTTCTGTAGTGCGACTGACCCGTGCGTGCTGCAGCTGAAACTCCACTATGGCCTGCTGCTGCTCGCACAGTCTGTCCAGCATGTGCAAGGTGGAGTTCCACCTGGTGGGCACGTCGCATATGAGGCGGTGAGCGGGAAGGCCGAAGTTACGCTGTAGCGCAGACAGGCGAGCAGCAGCAGGATGTGAACGCCGGAAGCGCGAACAGACGGCCCGCACTTTATGCAGCAGCTCTGACATGTCGGGGTAGTTGTGAATGAACTTCTGCACCACCAAATTCAGCACATGCGCCAAGCAAGGGATGTGCGTCAAATTGGCTAGTCCCAGAGCTGCAACGAGATTTCGCCCATTATCACACACCACCAGGCCGGGCTAGAGGCTCACCGGCAGCAACCACTCGTCGGTCTGTTGTTCTATACCCCGCCACAACTCCTGTGCGGTGTGGGGCCTGTCCCCCAAACATATGAGTTTCAGAATGGCCTGCTGACGTTTACCCCGGGCTGTGCTGAAGTTGGTGGTGAAGGTGTGTGGCTGACTGGATGAGCAGGTGGAAGAAGAGGAGGAGGAAGCCGAGAAGGAGGAGGTGGCAACAGGAGGCAAAGAATGTTGCCCTGCGATCCTTGGCGGCGGAAGGACGTGCGCCAAACAGCTCTCCGCCTGGGGCCCAGCTGCCACTACATTTACCCAGTGTGCAGTTAGGGAGATATAGCGTCCCTGGCCGTGCTTACTGGTCCACGTATCTGTGGTTAGGTGGACCTTGCCACAGATGGCGTTGCGCAGTGCACACTTGATTTTATCGGATACTTGGTTGTGCAGGGAAGGCACGGCTCTCTTGGAGAAGTAGTGCCGGCTGGGAACAACATACTGTGGGACAGCAAGCGACATGAGCTGTTTGAAGCTGTCTGTGTCCACCAGCCTAAATGACAGCATTTCATAGGCCAGTAGTTTAGAAATGCTGGCATTCAGGGCCAGGGATCGAGGGTGGCTAGGTGGGAATTTACGCTTTCTATCAAATGTTTGTGAGATGGAGAGCTGAACGCTGGCGTGTGACATGGTTGAGACGCTTGGTGACGGAGGTGGTGGTGGTGGTGTTGGTGGTACATCCCCTGTTTGCTGGGCGGCAGGTGCCAACGTTCCTCCAGAGGCGGAGGAAGAGGCCGAGGCGGCAGCAGCAGAATAGGCCGAGGCGGCAGCAGCAGAAGAGGTAGCAGGGGGAGCCTGAGTGACTTCCTTGGTTTTAAGGTGTTTACTCCACTGCAGTTCATGCTTTGCATGCAGGTGCCTGGTCATGCAGGTTGTGCTCAGGTTCAGAACGTTAATGCCTCGCTTCAGGCTCTGATGGCACAGCGTGCAAACCACTCGGGTCTTGTCGTCAGTACATTGTTTGAAGAAGTGCCATGCCAGGGAACTCCTTGAAGCTGCCTTTGGGGTGCTCGGTCCCAGATGGCGGCGGTCAGTAGCAGGCGGAGTCTCTTGGCGGCGGGTGTTCTGCTTTTGCCCACTGCTCCCTCTTTTGCTACGCTGTTGGCTCGGTCTCACCACTGCCTCTTCCTCCGAACTGTGAAAGTCAGTGGCACGACCTTCATTCCATGTGGGGTCTAGGACCTCATCGTCCCCTGCATCGTCTTCCACCCAGTCTTGATCCCTGACCTCCTGTTCAGTCTGCACACTGCAGAAAGACGCAGCAGTTGGCACCTGTGTTTCGTCATCATCAGAGACATGCTGAGGTGGTATTCCCATGTCCTCATCATCAGGAAACATAAGTGGTTGTGCGTCAGTGCATTCTATGTCTTTCACCGCTGGGGAAGGGCTAGGTGGATGCCCTTGGGAAACCCTGCCAGCGGAGTCTTCAAACAGCATAAGAGACTGCTGCATAACTTGAGGCTGAGACAGTTTCCCTGGTATGCATGGGGGTGATGTGACAGACTGATGGGGTTGGTTTTCAGGCGCCATCTGTGCGCTTTCTGCAGAAGACTGGGTGGGAGATAATGTGAACGTGCTGGATCCACTGTCGGCCACCCAATTGACTAATGCCTGTACCTGCTCAGGCCTTACCATCCTTAGAACGGCATTGGGCCCCACCATATATCGCTGTAAATTCTGGCGGCTACTGGGACCTGAGGTAGTTGGTACACTAGGACGTGTGGATGTGGCAGAACGGCCACGTCCTCTCCCAGCACCAGAGGGTCCACTAACACCACCACGACCATGTCCACGTCCGCGTCCCTTACTAGATGTTTTTCTCATTGTTATGGTTCACCACAACAACAAATATATTATTTGGCCCAATGTATTGTATTCAAATTCAGCGGGATATAAATTTGAGGCCTAGTATTTAGGCGCTGGGTGACCGGTATGGATTTAGTGACAGAATTAGACTTGGAAATGCACAGAAGCGTGTGTGTGAAGTTATTCTGAATGACCCTATGTGCACCTTCAATATGATCTACCCTTTTAGGGATAGATTTCAAATAGCTCTGATATAGCAGAAACGACTAAATTATGAAATTGCTAAATTGGGAATTGTATTTCAACCCAGAACAAAAAATGTGCTTTGACGGACACTAAATAACTTTCCCAGCCACAACAGGACAGCGGTAACGAGAGATTTAGCGGGATATAAATTTGAGGCCTAGTATTTAGGCGCTGGGTGACAGGTATGGGTTTAGTGACAGAATTAGATTTGGAAATGCACAGTAGCGGGTGTGTGAAGTTATTCTGAATGACCCTATGTGCACCTTGAATATTATATACCCTTTTAGGGATAGATTTCAAATAGCTCTGATATAGCAGAAACCACTAAATTATGAAATTGCTAAATTGGGAATTGTATTTCAACCCAGAACAAGAAATGTGCTTGAACGGACACTAAATAACTCGCCCAGCTACAGCACTAGGGACAGATTTAGCGGGATATAAATTTGAGGCCTAGTATTTAGGCGCTGGGTGACAGGTATGGGTTTAGTGACAGAATTAGATTTGGAAATGCACAGTAGCGGGTGTGTGAAGTTATTCTGAATGACCCTATGTGCACCTTGAATATTATATACCCTTTTAGGGATAGATTTCAAATAGCTCTGATATAGCAGAAACCACTAAATTATGAAATTGCTAAATTGGGAATTGTATTTCAACCCAGAACAAGAAATGTGCTTGAACGGACACTAAATAACTCGCCCAGCTACAGCACTAGGGACAGATTTAGCGGGATATAAATTTGAGGCCTAGTATTTAGGCGCTGGGTGACAGGTATGGGTTTAGTGACAGAATTAGATTTGGAAATGCACAGTAGCGGGTGTGTGAAGTTATTCTGAATGACCCTATGTGCACCTTGAATATTATATACCCTTTTAGGGATAGATTTCAAATAGCTCTGATATAGCAGAAACCACTAAATTATGAAATTGCTAAATTGGGAATTGTATTTCAACCCAGAACAAGAAATGTGCTTGAACGGACACTAAATAACTCGCCCAGCTACAGCACTAGGGACAGATTTAGCGGGATATAAATTTGAGGCCTAGTATTTAGGCGCTGGGTGACAGGTATGGGTTTAGTGCCAGAATTAGACTTGGAAATACACAGTAGCGGGTGTGTGTGAAGTTATTCTGAATGACCCAATGTGCACCTTGAATATTATATACCCTTTTAGGGATAGATTTCAAATAGCTCTGATATAGCAGAAACCACTAAATTATGAAATTGCTAAATTGGGAATTGTATTTCAACCCAGAACAAGAAATGTGCTTGAACGGACACTAAATAACTCGCCCAGCTACAGCACTAAGGACAGATTTAGCGGGATATAAATTTGAGGCCTAGTATTTAGGCGCTGGGTGACAGGTATGGGTTTAGTGCCAGAATTAGACTTGGAAATACACAGTAGCGGGTGTGTGTGAAGTTATTCTGAATGACCAAATGTGCACCTTGAATATTATATACCCTTTTAGGGATAGATTTCAAATAGCTCTGATATAGCAGAAACCACTAAATTATGGAATTGCTAAATTGGGAATTGTATTTCAACCCAGAACAAGAAATGTGCTTGAACGGACACTAAATAACTCGCCCAGCTACAGCACTAAGGACAGATTTAGCGGGATATAAATTTGAGGCCTAGTATTTAGGCGCTGGGTGACAGGTATGGGTTTAGTGACAGAATTAGACTTGGAAATACACAGTAGCGGGTGTGTGTGAAGTTATTCTGAATGACCCAATGTGCACCTTGAATATTATATACCCTTTTAGGGATAGATTTCAAATAGCTCTGATATAGCAGAAACCACTAAATTATGAAATTGCTAAATTGGGAATTGTATTTCAACCCAGAACAAGAAATGTGCTTGAACGGACACTAAATAACTCGCCCAGCTACAGCACTAGGGACAGATTTAGCTGGATATAAATTTGAGGCCTAGTATTTAGGCGCTGGGTGACAGGTATGGGTTTAGTGCCAGAATTAGACTTGGAAATACACAGTAGCGGGTGTGTGTGAAGTTATTCTGAATGACCCAATGTGCACCTTGAATATTATATACCCTTTTAGGGATAGATTTCAAATAGCTCTGATATAGCAGAAACCACTAAATTATGAAATTGCTAAATTGGGAATTGTATTTCAACCCAGAACAAGAAATGTGCTTGAACGGACACTAAATAACTCGCCCAGCTACAGCACTAAGGACAGATTTAGCGGGATATAAATTTGAGGCCTAGTATTTAGGCGCTGGGTGACCGGTATGGATTTAGTGACAGAATTAGACTGGGATATGGCCAAAAAATAAACAGACTATTGCTGGTTAAATGCACTTGGTGTGACAGCTTCACCCTGATGTAGGCTTTAGCCAAAAAACAACCACACCATTGAGGGTTAAATGCACTTGGTGACAGGCGCAGCTTGCCCCTGATTTAGTATATGGCCAAAAAATGAACAGACTATTGCTGGTTAAATGCACTTGGTGTGACAGCTTCACCCTGATGTAGGCTTTAGCCAAAAAACAACCACACCATTGAGGGTTAAATGCACTTGGTGACAGGCGCAGCTTGCCCCTGATTTTGTATATGGCCAAAAAATGAACAGACTATTGCTGGTTAAATGCACTTGGTGTGACAGCTTCACCCTGATGTAGGCTTTAGCCAAAAAACAACCACACCATTGAGGGTTAAATGCACTTGGTCGCAGCTTGTGCTGGCGCACCACAAGACACAAAATGGCCGCCGATCACCCCAGAAAAATGTGACTGACAAACGGTCTGGGCAGCCTAAAAACAGTGAGCAATTGAGGATCAGCAGCTCAATGATCCACAGCTGCAGATCGATCAGTTAATCAAGTCCTTTGGAGGAGTTAATCTGCCTAATCTCGCCCTACTGTCGCAGCCGCAACCTCTCCCTACGCTAATCAGAGCAGAGTGACGGGCGGCGCTATGTGACTCCAGCTTAAATAGAGGCTGGGTCACATGGTGCTCTGGCCAATCACAGCCATGCCAATAGTAGGCATGGCTGTGATGGCCTCTTGGGGCAAGTAGTATGACGCTTGTTGATTGGCTGCTTTGCAGCCTTTCAAAAAGCGCCAAGAAAGCGTCACAAAAGCGCGAAGAAAGCGACGAACACCGAACCCGAACCCGGACTTTTACGAAAATGTCCGGGTTCGGGTCCGTGTCACGGACACCCCAAAATTCGGTACGAACCCGAACTATACAGTTCGAGTTCGCTCATCCCTAATCATTACAGGTATGGTGATGTGCTAGTACATTAGAGCTAGTAAAGGCAGCAGCATCCTGGGTACACAGACTTACTGAGAAGAACATGTTCATAGGATCAAAGACTAAAACTATGAAAACTAGGAGCAGTTTTCAAACTGCATATGATGGGGTCTGAAAATGAATGAACTTATAGAAATTGCAACCTGAAAGTTACTGCAGCTTTTTTCAACTGAAGGTAACCACTAACATATGTAAAAATGTTTTTCCTTTTCAAAGATGTCCATAGACTTTAAGTTTATCATAAAACTGGAAAACAATTTCTATTTACATAAAATATTAAGATGATGGAAATGGACAACTGTCATGACTAGGAATTAAATTATAAAGTTGAAACCTTGGTAAAACTTTCAGGCTGTCTCATAACGATGGCCATGCACGTTCCTATGCCATGTAAAGTCCTATAGACATTATAGCTGGGCTTCTCTGATGCTTTTGTGGACTTGATGTCCATGTCTTCAGTAGTTTGCTATTTATTTGAATAGCATGATGAGATTATAAAAGAACACTATGGGCAAAAATAACATGTTATGCCTAATGCAGAGTCTGATAGGCCGTGTATCACACAGTTCTTTTTTTTTGATATTTCAATTCTTGTGTCCTGCACCACCATCCCAACTTTCCTAATGGGAATAACTATGTTGGTATGCTACACTGATATTCCCTAATTCCAGCAGTAATAATAAAAAAATCATATTCGTATTTATACATTTTGAGAGAATTTCTTTTTGTAAATGATCAAAGACAAAAATTCCAAATGTATTCCAAAATATTGTATCACCTTCTCCAGGTGACTTGTCTCAAAGCAAAAATCTTTATTTTAGCCTTTTTATTTAAGTTGACTTTGATATTTTAATCAAAGTTTCGAAAAAGTTAAGCACTAATTTTTGGCACTGAAGCCGTATCACAGGAGTGCTGACATGATTCTTTTTGGGACTTGTGACCTAAATTTGCCAGCTCTATTTTTATGCCTGTAGCAACATTGTCACACAAAGGAGTATTAATTTTTCTGTCTGACAGTAAAGGACATATGTAAATTGTATTTTATAGAGTGCTTAAGAAACCTGGATTGTTAGACTTTGTCAGGTATCCTGCTGTCAACCTCAAGGAAGAATCCAGAATAACAACGAAAGAGCGAAAACGAGATCCTTTTCATTACATCTATTCTATGACTCAGTATGGTATTTTGAAAGGGGAACATAACACTTGTTAAGCCACTAGTTCACGGTTCAAGCTTCTGCTTTAGTCTAGGTCACATTTGCTGACAATTCAACAATCATGTATTTTGTATCGAACATTCATTGTACTGAGAGCATGCTTTTTTTGTACTTTTTTGTCCAAGCACATTTAACAAGTACTTTTCTTAAGGCACATTTAACAAGTACTTTTAGCAATTTAACATTTTTTGTGTCTTTATATTTGGCAAACTTAAGTGCGAAAGGTGAATGTGAGGCAGTAAATGAGAGTGAGAGTTTTTAGTTTGCTATAGTATAGCTTTTACAATAACTGACCATTCTATGCAATTTTGTATGAACTTATTATTTTTTAAACCTAAAGCTCTTGAGTCCTTGTTAACTTTTTGATTGATAATTGGGCTTATTTTTTTTAAATATATATATATATATTGATCAAAATTATGTGCTCACTAATTTCTTAACCAATCTTTATAACAGGTCAGGTCTCGATTTTTCTCATGCAGACCTCCAAATCCCTTCCTTACTTTCACACAGAGCCAGAAATAAATGAAGTAGTCCTGCAGTCAATAGATCAATAATTACTGAAAGCATGTCAACCATTGACTTCAAAGGCAGTTGTATAAATTGTTACTTGATGGCAGTGCCAGTGCTCATCTCCATCAAGCAGATCCAGTAGACGACAGCCTGACAGACTTTGCAAGATCTGGCACCCCTTAAAAGGTTTTCCCGCACTTTTAATATTGAAGGCCCATCCTCAGGATAGGTCATCAATCAGTCAAAGTCCAACACCCCTCACCGCAATCAATAAGGTGTTCCCAGCAGCCTCATATGCTGGAACTAACACTTTTAGTAGAGTTGGAAGCATAGCTATTTTCAAAATATAGTGTCTATACTGGGTTACTGCAACAGAGTTCCCATTCACTTGAATTGAATGCTGATCTGTAGTAACCTGGCATTGATAATACACTTTGAATAGAACTTTGCTTATGGGTCATAAACAAATACTAGTCTTGGCACTAGCCGCTACAGCGAGCAGAGTGAAAATTTGCAGGAGTTTGGTGTGTAAGACACATATCAATTGGATATTGATGATCTAGCCTGAAAATAGGTTAACAATGTCAGGAGTACAGAAAACACCTTAAAAGAAGACCTGTCACCTCTCTTGACATGTCTCTTTTAGTAACTACATGTTCCCAATAGTATTAACAAGTCTGGGGTGTCTAATCTTATGGCTCTATGTTGAGCCATTCCTCTATTATATTTGTTGAAAATGTATGAAATAATTGCCAGCAATCAACAATAATGGGCAAAGCAGATGTTACAAGTTGGGAGGGGTGGGGGTGGTGGTGGTGGTGGTGGTGGTGGTGGGGGGGGGTTCCTGCAGTCTCACACTGGCAATACTGATTGGATAGTGGACGATTATACAGGAACCCATCCCATCACAACAAGAGGAGTCAAGTATTGCAGATTTGGCAATTCCGTTATAAACCTTTAATATAAATATTTAACAAATTGCACATCATAGAGTCAGAAGCTTTGCTGAAGAGACAATGCCAATAGGGGTAGAAAGAGTAGATAGAAGGTGGGATAAAAAGGGGAACAGTGGGGATTTAGGGGGGCTGGGGTTGGTGAGGAAAGTAGGGAGGTGACTTGGCATAATTGTATACCCATGAAAAACAAAGCTACTAGTAACATGAACCTGTTACAAACATAATATGACACAAGGTAAAACGATGTACCCAAAAAATATCAAATATTCACTTTCTGGGAACTGAATGTGGGACATTAAGTAGTAACTTAAAATGTAATTTCATAAATTCTGAATAAGATATTAAGATATAAAGCCACTAAAGGCTTTCCAACATAACACTTGCAGCCCAATAACAAAAAGCTGGAATGACAGAGCTGTCTAATGACTATTTGTATCCCCAAATAATCTTTCCCTGCACTTGTAAATCACTTTCCTAGCAATGTCCCTAGTGCCTTCTGACGTCTTTCCCTGCACTAAGATGCTGTGAAATGATGCCTTCCTATCCTTTCCCTGCACTTATAAATCCTTTTTTCCCATTTTCTTTAAAAAAATAGTTTTTTTCCAATAGCTGTCCCTAGCACCTTCACACGTCTGTCCCTGCACTCTGAACTCTGGCAGAATCTAAAATGGTTGCCGTATTTATAGGGCTGTGACATCACAGGACTAGCTGGCTGCCGATTGGCTGCATGCAGGCATGTCAATCTGGGTGATCCTGCCTTCCCAGAGTTCCTTGTCCCATGTCCTCAGTCCTCACGCGTGTAGCTGCCATTTTAGGAAAATTGTGATTCGTTACCACAAAGCACGAGGAAATTCCCATTCGTTGTGAATCAAAGTTTTCCTGAAATTCGGATTGAATTCCACTTTGTCAGCTTTGATTCACTCATCTCTAATTATAATGTTTGCAGTGATATATGTTTTATGGTTATATATTGTAGTGTAACATATCCCGGTGTTATTTACATATATATATATATATATATATATATACATACACAGTACAGACCAAAAGTTTGGACACACCTTCTCATTCAAAGAGTTTTCTTTATTTTCATGACTATGAAAATTGTAGATTCACACTGAAGGCATCAAAACTATGAATTAACACATGTGGAATTATATACATAACAAAAATGTGTGAAACAACTGAAAATATGTCAAATTCTAGGTTCTTCAAAGTAGCCACCTTTTGCTTTGATTACTGCTTTGCACACTCTTGGCATTCTCTTGATGAGCTTCAAGAGGTAGTCACCTGAAATGGTTTTCACTTCACAGGTGTGCCTTGTCAGGTTTAATAAGTGGGATTTCTTGCCTTATAAATGGGTTTGGGACCATCAGTTGCGTTGTGGAGAAGTCAGGTGGATACACAGCTGATAGTCCTACTGAATAGACTGTTAGCATTTGTATTATGGCAAGAAAAAAGCAGCTAAGTAAAGAAAAACGAGTGGCCATCATTACTTTAAGAAATGAAGGTCAGTCAGTCCGAAAAATTGGGAAAACTTTGAAAGTGTCCCCAAGTGCAGTCACAAAAACCATCATGCGCTACAAAGAAACTGGCTGACATGCGGACCGCCCCAGGAAAGGAAGACCAAGAGTCACCTCTGCTGCGGAGGATAAGTTCATCCGAGTCACCAGCCTCAGAAATCGCAGGTTAACAGCAGCTCAGATTAGAGACCAGGTCAATGCCACACAGAGTTCTAGCAGCAGACACATCTCTAGAACAACTGTTAAGAGGAGACTGTGTGAATCAGGCCTTCATGGTAAAATATCTGCTAGGAAACCACTGCTAAGGACAGGCAACAAGCAGAAGAGACTTTTTGGGCTAAAGAACACAAGGAATAGACATTAGACCAGTGGAAATCTGTGCTTTGGTCTGATGAGACCAAATTTGAGATCTTTGGTTCCAACCACCGTGTCTTTGTGCGATGCAGAAAAGGTGAACGGATGGACTCTACATGCCTGGTTCCCACCGTGATGCATGGAGGAGGAGGAAGTGTGATGGTGTGGGGGTGCTTTGCTGGTGACACTGTTGGGGATTTATTCAAAATTGAAGACATACTGAACCAGCATGGCTACCACAGCATCTTGCAGCGGCATGCTATTCCATCCGGTTTGCGTTTAGTTGGACCATCATTTATTTTTCAACAGGACAATGACCCCAAACACACCTCCAGGCTGTGTAAGGGCTATTTGACCATGAAGGAGAGTGATGGGATGGGATGCTGCGCCAGATGACCTGGCCTCCATAGTCACCGGACCTGAACCCAGTCGAGATTGGTTTGGGGTGAGCTGGACCACAGAGTGAAGGCAAAAGGGCCAACAAGTGCTAAGCATCTCTGGGAACTCCTTCAAGACTGTTGGAAGACCATTTCAGGTGGCTACCTCTTGAAGATCATCAAGAGAATGCTAAGAGTGTGCAAAGCAGTAATCAAAGCAAAAGGTGGCTACTTTGAAGAACCTAGAATATGACATATTTTCAGTTGTTTCACACTTGTTTGTTATGTATATAATTCCACATGTGTTAATTCATAGTTTTGATGCCTTCAGTGTGAATCTACAATTTGCATAGTCATGAAAATAAAGAAAACTCTTTGAATGAGAAGGTGTGTCCAAACTTTTGGTCTGTACTGTATATATATACAGGTCCTTCTCAAAAAATTAGCATATTGTGATAAAGTTCATTATTTTCTGTAATGTACTGATAAACATTAGACTTTCATATATTTCAGATTCATTAGACACCAACTGAAGTAGTTCAAGCCTTTTATTGTTTTAATATTGATGATTTTGGCATACAGCTCATGAAAACACAAATTTCCTATCTCAAAAAATTAGCATATTTAATCCGACCAATAAAAGAAAAGTGTTTTTAATACAAAAAAAGTCAACCTTCAAATAATTATGTTCAGTTATGCACTCAATACTTGGTCGTGAATCCTTTTGCAGAAATGACTGCTTCAATGCGGCGTGGCATGGAGGCAATCAGCCTGTGGCACTGCTGAGGTGTTATGGAGGCCCAGGAGGCTTCGATAGCGGCCTTAAGCTCATCCAGAGTGTTGGGTCTTGCGTCTCTCAACTTTCTCTTCCCAATATCCCACAGATTCTCTATAGGGTTCAGGTTAGGAGAGTTGGCAGGCCAATTGAGCCCAGTAATACCATGGTCAGTAAACCATTTACCAGTGGTTTTGGCGCTGTGAGCAGGTGCCAGGTCGTGCTGAAAAATGAAATCTTCATCTCCATAAAGCTTTTCAGCAGATGGAAGCATGAAGTGCTCCAAAATCTCCTGATAGCTAGCTGCATTGACCCTGCCCTTGATAAAACACAGTGGACCAACACCAGCAGCTGACATGGCACCCCAGACCATCACTGACTATGGGTACTTGACACTGGACTTCAGGCATTTTGGCATTTCCCTCTCCCCAGTCTTCCTCCAGACTCTGGCACCTTGATTTCCGAATGACATGCAACAGTCCAGTGCTGCTTCTCTGTAGCCCAGGTCAGGCGCTTCTGCCGCTGTTTCTGGTTCAAAAGTGGCTTGACCTGGGGAATGCGGCACCTGTAGCCCATTTCCTGCACACGCCTGTACACGGTGGCTCTGGATGTTTCTACTCCAGACTCAGTCCACTGCTTCCGCAGGTCCCCCAAGGTCTGGAATCGGTCCTTCTCCACAATCTTCCTCAGGGTCCGGTCACCTCTTCTCGTTGTGCAGCGTTTTCTGCCACACTTTTTCCTTCCCACAGACTTCCCACTGAGGTGCCTTGATACAGCACTCTGGGAACAGCCTATTCGTTCAGAAATTTCTTTCTGTGTCTTACCCTCTTGCTTGAGGGTGTCAATGATGGCCTTCTGGACAGCAGTCAGGTCGCCAGTCTTACCCATGATTGCGGTTTTGAGTAATGAACCAGGCTGGGAGTTTTTAAAAGCCTCAGGAATCTTTTGCAGGTGTTTAGAGTTAATTAGTTAATTCAGATGATTAGGTTAATAGCTTGTTTAGAGAACCTTTTCATGATATGCTAATTTTTTGAGATAGGAATTTTGTGTTTTCATGAGCTGTATGCCAAAATCATCAATATTAAAACAATAAAAGGCTTGAACTACTTCAGTTGGTGTGTAATGAATCTAAAATATATGAAAGTCTAATGTTTATCAGTACATTACAGAAAATAATGAACTTTATCACAGTATGCTAATTTTTTGAGAAGGACCTGTATATATATATATATATATATATATATATATATATATATATAGTGTGTATTAATTTATTTGTATCTTCTGTAATACAATGCCAGCAGCCAGGTTGGGGGTAACTGATTTATGAATTGGTTTAAGGCTGCATAGAGAGAGTCGAGCTATCTGCCTCGTACCTGGGAAACAGCCAAACTGCCCCCCGGGAGATAGTTAGCACAGAGATGCTAACGAGGATGGGATTGTTTGCATATCATACTTCAGGACAGGGGACTGCAGACTCTCTGGCCCCTTTTGTCAGCAGGGGGGTTCCTAACCAACAAACAATAATTTATAGTCTTTCACAACGTGTTCAGGAGGAGACGGAGGTATCCAAAATCCAGCTAATCCAGGGGGCATCGTATGGACACCAGACATGGCGTATCAACTCGCCTTCATTTTCCTAAAAAAAAGGGCTCCCACCTTCCAAGCATCCTGGACGTGTCTCGTTTAATATGCTAGGATTCGGAATAGTGAGATATGAATTATAAAGAAGGGCTGGGGCCTGTATCTTCACCAGGGCAACTGGGAAAATATCTTTTGGATATTTTCACACCTGTTCCCTAGATGGCTAGGGGGGAAGCTGCATGTGTAATAAAGCTCAGCCCAGAGGGGCTGAGTCAGAGGTGTGCGAGGAAATCCCCCTCAGGCCTGCTCTGGAGGAAAGACATAAAAATGTAATCCTTGGGATATTTGGGTGTCACAAAGTAGGAGATCCAATCAAATTGGTTTGTGCACCATTACTCTGCCCAAATCTCCTGGGAGGAAAGGACTTTTACCACGCAACTGCTAAGTATCAGAACTTTCTATGTTT
Source organism: Bufo gargarizans (assembly GCF_014858855.1). Classification (NCBI taxonomy): domain Eukaryota; kingdom Metazoa; phylum Chordata; class Amphibia; order Anura; family Bufonidae; genus Bufo; species Bufo gargarizans. Next base: position 303,609,132 of record NC_058085.1, on the reverse strand, counting down.
TCTCCTTTTTTATTTTACAATTGTTTGCCATTTATGTATGTCTCTTGTTAATAAATTTTTGTGACCAATTGCTGTCCATTTTTCATACATTAAACCTAAAAGTTTGATGGTTTGTCTTGTAACCTTAAGTACCTGTTAGCTCCATGAAGAGTGTATGTGCAGTCTAAGGCTGTTTGTTGTTGTTCCGTGAGGCTTACTATCATGTGTGTGTCTGCTTGCGAGTGGAACACTCAGGGGTGTCCTGTCGGCCTTATAATGGGCAGGTAGCGACAAAAGTTTTGTGTTATTGCATCTGTGTGCTTGCAAGCTTTAGGTGGCGATTTATGCTCAAGTTATGGCCCGGTGCAGGGCTTAACAGCATGTGAGGGCGTGAGGTGAATCAGCCTTAAGAGCTTGGTCAACCCTTGTCACGTGACGCGGTGGGCACATATGGTACCCGGTACATGACAAATTGGTTCGCAGGGGTGGAATATCAAAATTTTTATGTGATTAAGGCTTTTGTTTCTGGTTTATGGAATTATTCCTGACACTAATGGCTGATAGATACCCTGCGAGGTGAACCAGCGTACAAGACAAACACAGTACTTTATTTTTGTTCTGTAGACATACATGCAAACAACCCCCCCCCCCCCCTTATTGTTTTTCTTTTTTCTATCTTTTTATTTGGCAACCACTCAAGAGCATGAAGTTCTACATGGGCCAGGTCCTACAGAGTTTGAGAGGATAGGAGCCTCAACAGCGCCTGGGGATTCTCCAGTCTTTTATAAAAAGGGATAGAGAATTCTAGAGGAAGATGGCAAAAATTTGCTGGTCCTTATGCTCCTCCTCCTCGTCGTCATTCCGTCAGCAATCTATCAGCGAAGCGATTACCAACGTGCACTCATCCAACGGCTCGGAAGCTGAATGTGCTCTGGGCCGAGGTGGAGAGTCCGAAGCCGTCATTTATTTGCCAAAAAGGCAGTACTAGCCCTGCACACACATGTAGAACAGAAGGTGGGCCAGTCCTTGAGCCTGTCGGTGTCTGCAAAAGTACATGGCAGCGCCGACGCGTGGATCTATAACTACGGTCAGGGACAATACATGTCCTTTACAGCCCACTGAGTGAAAGTGGTTCCTGCACAGCCAACCATCAACTTGGCAAGGTGACACCGCTTCTGGCTCCACATTCTCATGCCGCTCGTGCTGCAACAATGTCTGCCTTTGGCTCCTCATCCTCCACTGTGTCCTCAGCCTCCACTGCAGGGACAATTCACAGTGCCCCTCCAGCATACCACATATGCAGGGCATGGCAGTGTCACAGTGTTCTTCACCTTGTTTGCCTGGGAGAATCGAGTCACACAGGGGAGGAACTGCTCTGTGTCCTTCATCAAGAAATAGAATCCTGGCTTTCTCCGCAACAACTCAAAATTGGAACCATGATGACCGACAACAGGAAGAACATGGTGTCGGCGCTGCGTCAAGGAGGGCTGATCCATGCGCCCTGCATGGCACACGTGTTCAATCTTGTTGCCAAGCGGTTCCTGAAGTCTTCCACCCATCTGCAAGACTAAAAATGGCCAGGAAACTTTGCATGCACTTCAGCCACTCATACACTGCAAAGCACACCGTCCTTGTGCAACGTCTCCACCCTTTGGAATTCCACCCTCTATATGTTCGACCGACTATACGAACAGAGAATGGCCATAAACAATTTCTTGATGATCCAAGCGTACAGGAGTACTCCACTGTGTAATTTCGATGTCAGCCAGTGGCAGCTTATGCGTGACACCTGCCGTTGGCTCAGGCCTTTTGAAGAGGCCATGTTCTTTGTCAGTTGCCAGGACTACGGGATAAACAACGTAATTCCACTGCTTTATGTCCTAGAACAGATGCTGGTAGATCTGGCTGGTCAGGGGACTGGAGACCTAGATCTCACGGCCACATAAGCCGTGGGGGCTGAACGGGAAGAGGGGGACATTGGAGCACAAGCAATGTGTAGCAAAATGTTTTGTTTTTTTCTACTCAGGTAACAGGGAAGGGGGAGCAGGAGCAGCCAGAGGAGCTACAGGGCAATGAGGAAGTTAAGACAGAGGACCCAGATACACCATGGTAGTATACAGTGGAGACGGAGGCAGGTAGTCCCTCCGAGTCACTTGCGCAAATGGCCCGATGGAGGCTCTCTTGCTTGCGTAGCGACAGCCGAATTGTCACCATTTGGCAGAGGGATGACTTTTGGATCTCCACCTTATTTGACCCTCGCTACTGGTCCAAAATGGGGACCTTTTTTGCACCCATTGAGAGGTAGAACAAACTGAGCTACTATAGAGACATCCTATGTAGTCAGTTGGCCGCTGCCTATCTGCACCATCATCCATACTCTCACAGGTATGACCAGGGGGGGGGCCCTCTGCTCTCATGTCTCACATTTTTCTGCCATGGCTGCTGTGGCAGGGTGAGGGAGTTGGAGTATTTCTCGCTCCATCAGCAGCAAATTGAATCTAGAGTCGTTGATAAGCAGCTTTTTTCACCCGCCTAGTGAAGAAACTACTCATTACAAGCAGCATTAGCAGCTAGTCCTGGAGCAGAACCTGAACCAGCAGGTGGTGGCATACTTAACCAGCACCCTGCCACCCCACATTGAAGATCTGCTGGATTATTGGGCATCCAAACTCGATTTGTGGCTGCAACTGGCATAGTTTACCATGGAAAAGCTGTTCTGCCCGGCCAGTAGTGTGGCATCAGAGTGGGTGTTTAGTGTGGCAGGGGATATAGATATGCCAAGAAGAACTCGCCTGTCTACCTAAAATGTGGAGAGACTGACCTTTGTCAAGATGAATCAGGCATGGATCACCCAAAAATTTTCACCCACCAATGCTTGCTCCCACGCCACCACTGAGGTTTCTTTATGCTGCTGCTGCCACCTCCACACTGTCATTGTACCACTCTGTGGTCTCCTCCTGATGCTGCTACCTCCACACACTGTCATTTTGCCACCCTGTGGCCGCCTCCTGATGCTGCTGCTGCCATCTTTGCACTCTGTCTTTGTGCCACTCTGTAGCCTCCTGATGCTGCTGCCCCCTCTACAAAGTTATTATGCCACCCTGTGTCCTCTTCCTGATTCTGCTGCTGCCACCTCCACACTGTCATTGTGCTACCCTGTGGCCATTTTCTTATGCTGCTGCTGCCGCCACTTCGACTCTGTCATTGTGCCACTCTGTGGCCTCCTGATGCTGCTGCAACCTCCACACTGTCATTATGCCACCCTGTCGCCTCCTTCTGATGCTGCTGTAACTTCCATTCTGTCATTGTGACACTCCCCGGGTTCCTCCTGATGCTGCTGCCACCTCCAGACTCTGTCATTGGACCACTCTGTGGACTTCTCATGCTGTACCTAACCTCCACATTTCATTACTGGGCCACTATTTTGCCTTTCGGCCTGGCTGACCCTTCTTCTGATCTGTCAGAAGGAAGAAAAATGAGACGCACAACGGATCCTGTCTGTGTAACAGCTGTAAGGCCTGCATAGCATGATTCTTATTTTACATCGGAATTGGGTTATGATTTATTAGCCAACAGCAGGAGTGGTTACAAAATACATGCAAATATTCCATTCACGTGTCATCTCTGTTTTCGATCCACTCCTGTTTTTTTTTTGCATTTAGCAATACTGATTGATTACTGACCAAATGCTGACCGAGTGAAGGCGGATGCTCCACAGACAGGATCCATTTTTTTGATGGTTATTGTTCTGATGGATCAGAGAAAGGGCAAAATAATCAGTGATGTCAACACAAACTTACTGCTAACACCCTCTCCACTCTGTCGGGGGGCTTTACTTGTATGAACGCTTAATAGAACAGGTTCAGTAGAAATCTATGTGAATCAGTGAATTAGTGTAAAAGAAGTGCACTCTTTCACACTATAGTAGGATCTTGGGCCTCTGAACGGTTCTTTGTACCGGGCGCTAACATTGACCTGTAAGGCCTCTTGCCCATGACCGTATGCTCTCCGAGATATACGGTCCGTGAGTGGGCCATATGTCCCAGAGTAGCATTGATCATGCGCACGGGAGCGCACAGCATCATACATTACAATAATGCTGTGCATGTCGGGCCGCCTGCTGAACTATTGTCCCGCACTCAAATAGCCCCATGGGTGGCTCGACGTCAACAGCATCATTTTAATCTACGATGCTGTGCGCTCCCATGCACACGATCAATGCCGCTCTGGGACGTATGGCCCGCTCATGGACCGTATATCTCGGAGGGCATACAGTCATGAGCAAGAGGCCTAAAGCTGATTTCACACTTGAGTTATTTGGTCAGTTTTGGCCCTGTAACTGCCCAAATAAGTGAAGTGTGCAGTGATTCTAAGAGTGATGCACAGTATTGTTATACTACCACAGCAGACTCCTTATTCATGTTACTGCAAGGCACAGTGTTCTACACCACTATAAAGGCTCTCTGAAGCCAGGAAATAGCAGTTTTTTAACGCAATTTGCCACAAATAAATTTGGCGAACCGACCATATTGAATTTTTTAGAAATTCGCTCATCTCTAATTATGACCATAACATGATCCCTATTAAGCCTAGTTTTCTAGTTTTAGTTTTGAAGAGAGCATACAACTTGAGCATTTTGTTCTCTCCTTGGCAGGCAATATGGTTAATTACAAAGTTATGTAGGAAGTTGGCACCTGGTATATAGCAGAACTAATTGGCCTCTGCCCAGAGACACAGCTTCCAGTTTGTTGCAGATCTAAATTTACAAAGACTATGTCACTTTTTTATTAGTTAATTCTCTATGCCGTACTATAAATCTGAAAACTTCTATTCCTCAAATAAATTTGTTCTTCTATTTTCCTCTAGTCGAGATGACAAAAATAGATAGTTGTTTTCAGCGGGGAAATTGATAGTGTTCTTAGCAATGCTAAAATTGTCTCATTTGGGGATACTAATTTCTAACACAATGAAGCACAGCAACAGGACAAAAACGACCTCAAGCTAATGATGTGAAGTAAAAACAAATGTGTGTGACAAGTAAAAGAGAAAGAGGAGGAGGTTTTAAGGGTAAAACCAAAGAAAACACAACATAAAAGCTAATGTTTCTCACAGACACATCTTTTCTTCCCTACACTCTACGTATTGTTTAATAATATTTTACATTAAGCAATAAAACGAAAAATCATAATTTATCATGGGGATCACTTGTTTCTTATGTGTGTTAAAACTTGCATATCCACAACAGCTCAAGACATCTTTTATCATGACTGTGTGATAGGCATCTAACAAATGAGGTGCAGTACTGCTAAATAGTTATACTTAGCAGTCGGGCTAGACATAATGTAGTTATTGAAATCTCTTTCCAACAAATCTAAAATCAGTCTAGTATCGCACATGGATCCAGATCTCTCCCCATTCATTGCTACTATTGCTCTGCTAGATGGAAACTCAGTGGGCGTGTTGTTTCTGCAATCAGTCATGGTGTGTGTCCTTTCTGCTACAGCTCTCCCCCTATCACAGGGTGTGTGTCTGTTTTGATGCAGCTTTCTCCCTGTAACTACCATAGCTTCTAACAGTAGATACAGATGGTGGTAGTTGAAGGATGTAACTGAGCATGTGCATCCCCCTGAGTACGTACATATGCACATGAGTAGACACACATGCATATTACTATAAAGATGAAATACCGGCGGTGACAGTATAACAAAGTAAAGAGAATGTCTCATAACTGAAGAATTTCTGCAACAGAAAATTGCAAAAATAACTAGTTCTTCATGTTAAATTATATTAAAATTACATTTAATAGTGACATATTCCCTTAAACTGCCCTTAGTATCAAACTTGGCAATTTTAAAACATTATTATGAGGCACATTTTAGGCTAGTTTTATACCTGGAGCATGGAGATCCGACCACCTGATCTGGAAAAGAATGCCAAGAATTTGCCAGACACAAACCACTGCACACTTTAATTTTTTTGAAATGAGGCTGGATCTCCGCCGGAGCCAATAATACTTAATAGGGTTACCGGGAATCCTGGAATCCATGCCATAGATGTGTAACTAGCCTTAGATATAAAAGAAGGCTTATTGTTGCAACATATATACACCGTTATATATTCATGAAGTTTTATACTTGATAACGAGAGTATTTTTTGGGGTAACAAACTTGAATTATATGAAATTCAAATAACGGGGGCACATCAAAATGCAAGTGAGAGTGCCAGCACACGGTATATAATGCACAATGTGATTCAAAAAAGAAAGAATGTCATGGGCCTGCTTCCTGCTTCGCTTTGTCCCCTCGCACACAGGTTTTCCTTATGTGCGCATATCATGCTTTAACTATGCCATGTAATTTCCGTGCCTTCTGGGCCTGCACTCTCTGTTGTTTGCGGCATTTAGAACGCAGGATGCGCCTGCTCGACGGCACGCATGCACGGACGTCACTTCCGGTCGCCGTCCGGCTCTGCGTCTGATGGTTGCCATGCTGAACTTTAAGCCAGCAGAGCCTGGCGATACGCGTTGGGCTTTTTTCCTGGCCACCACGCCATACCCCCACCATGCTATTCTAAATGATAAGTATTACAGCTTTCCATTATTTATTGTTGATGGATTTCATGCACTTTAAATTGTTATATACTTATACATGTGGGGGCATGTTTATGGCTTTGTGGTGTGTCAGGGTTGCATGTGTACATGGTTGGTTCACATGGCCTTGATTTATTGTATACAATAATCTTAATCCATTTTTTTGTCGTGTCTGTTGCTTTAAATAAATTTGATACTTTTTAAGATGTGCGGCTTTCATCTCGGTATTATTTTCTTTCTTTTTTGAAACTTGAATTATGTGGATGTGAAAACAGAGAAAATGGGCCATGTCCTATTTTTTAATGGCCGGTATTAACAGTGTGTTAAATAATGAACATGTAAATACACCCAGAGATTGCCATTGTTCTAAAAATTACCATTTGAAGACCGTTTAAAAAAAATGTCCGTCACATGGCCATTCTGTTTTTTGAAGGGCTAACTCAAACCTTTCCAAAATTTCTATCCAAGGCATTATTTATTTTACTAAAAAAGAAAGAAATAAGGCGGCTCAACTGCTCAATAGAATGACAGAGGTGCTGAGCTGCTGGTTTGACTCACCCAGTCAAAAAGAGAGCAGTTTAAAGTAGAGAAGTAGCAGGCACACTCATAAATGGGAATAAATAAAAATGGTTTTATTTTAAAATACTTAATTAAAATTTAGTAGGTATTTTTAAAGCATAGGTGAGTAAGTGAGGAAATCTGAGCACTGGTTGTGTGTGCCAGATGAGGGGATGGCTGGTACCAGGTTTTGAAATATTCTATGTAAAAATTAGTGAGTATAGTCCATTTGGATAAATGGTATATTTATAGTATTAATAGTTAAAAGTTGAATAAATGGAAAAAATTTCAAAATTAGGAAAAAGAAAAATGAGGAAATGGTAAGTTAGTGGTTGGCTATATAAGCCGTGCAATATTAGTGTTATCAACCATGTATTGGGTCCTTTCTGGTGGGCTCCTGTGGATATAATATCCTTTCCCAGCAGTTGGTAAATAGTCTATGTCCCTTTAGTTATAAGTGTATTTGGTTGCGCTGAAACATGATATTATTGCATAGTCTTGTAAAATATGGTCTCGTGTAAGTCTTTTGCTTGTGAAGAAACAACCTGTGGGGGAATTGGTGTTCTGGACCTCGGTACGGCGTCCCGTACTGTCTTAGGTACAGAATTCACTTACCCACCACGCAGTGAAGCCCTCCGTCAGTGCTTCAAACAGGTACTGCTTGCGGCTCTGCTCTCTGGCTGCCGGCGTCCCACGTGGTATCCAAGCGTGCGCGTCTGTTGTTTGATGTATAGCGTGCACGTAACCTTATGTTGGTCTCGTGATCGGGATCCTCCGGGCCATTTTCAGTGAGACAATTGAGTTAGGGGAGCGCTTCTACTTCTGAGTTCTTAGTTGTATGATGTTGCTGATGTATTAGCAATGGTCCTCCGTACTCTTAAACGCGTTTCGGGACTTCACTTGGTCCCTTCATCAATAAGTGGAGGACTTGCGGCATCTGCTTGGTATTTATTGGGTGGACTCTTAAGGGTCAATTAATCAATTTGGAGTTCAACCCATCAATTACGGTTCATTAGAGATTGTGTTGGTCTGTGACTAATTAAGACAATGTTTCATTGTGAAACTTAAGAGTGTCCCAATATAAAATCAGGAGTGGATCCCAGTGTAAAGTGGGATAGGAGTGGAAATACAGTTAGAATTAAAGGTGGGAATTTAAAAATGGGAGTTGGAAAATGGGAATTAAATAATGGGAACACACTATTGGCAATCTTGATGTATGATGATATATAAGATATATGGATTATATATGAAATAAAATATAGGGATGTAAATAATATATATCTTTAGAGTATATAAAGATGAGGAATTTGATCCATAGTATAAGTGTATATATGTATCTATATTTATGTATACATATATACATAGGGAATTGTATAAGACATGGCAATGATGGCTGTTCCTTAGGAAGTGGTACTGTATCTACATGGATCCATTAATGTCAACTCTTGTCTGTATAGCATAAAGCATAAACTTCCAGGCTAATAGATATCTCATTTTGTTTGTGGACCACAGTATATAGTTAATTAGGGATATTGGACATTGTGTATATTATCTTCATTGCGGAGCTTGGTAGTGTGGTTGTTCCATATAGGAGGGTTATTGGTCTTATATTTATATCGGCCTAATTTTTATATGGTCTTGATTTGTGTAGGTGTGTGTATGTACACTTGTGTGGATGTTGGTCCATGGAACGTAGGGCCTGGTGTTGCTGAGCTAAGGTATGTGGGATATAGTATTTGGTGTTGTGGTTGTGCCATATTGGAGAAAATCTGGATTGACTGTTGTCCCCATGTCAGTGTGGGTATGCTGAATATCAACTCTGGTCCGTAGAACATTAGACCCAGCGTTGATTAGACAGTGACCAACGGACTATGGGGCAAAAGTATTACCAAAAATGGTCCATATAGTGAGATAGTCAGGGACCTAATATAGATGGGGTAGCTAATTTGTTTATAGGGTCAAGGTGTATTATGTGGGGTATTATATGTAAGGATTAAAGTACTTGTAATTGTAGTTGTTCCATATTGGAAAGTACCAGAACTTTTGGAGGCTATTGGCCCTATATCAATATGGGTTTGCCGAATATCTATACTGGTCCGTAAAGCAGAAGACCCAGCAATGATTGGGCAATAGCCGACAAAGTATAGGGCATAGCTGAGGTGAAAAATTGATACAGATCCACCTTATGTAGTGACTAGTATGAAATCATGGGATGGTCTTATATGTGGAACTAATGATGCATATTGTTCCTATATGGTGCATATTAGACAATAGTTGTGCCTATTTGTTCCCAATTTAGTGATGGGATGGTTGGAGGTCTCTGGGAGAATCTGTACATATGATCGGCTAGCCAAGTATAACGTCTCAGAGGAAGCCACTTTTTCTAATGCTGTGTATATTAGTCCTGTGGGGTCTTTGTTGTGCACAAGTTTAAAATGGTTTGATAGTCCCTTTTTTATATTTGAGATGTGTTCAGATATCCTTTTCTTCAGAGTCCTTTTTGTTCGGCCTATGTAAATCTTTTGGCATGGACATTCCAGGACATATATGACGTCGGTTGAACCGCATGTTAAAAATTCTTTGATCTCCTGTTTGTGTGAATTTTTCTTAGATATAACGTGTGTGTTTTTTTTTAGGAAATGATGTAAGTCTGCAATTGTTGCATTTTCCACACCTATAGAAGCCCGTAATGTCGGTATTATTTTCTTTCTTTTTTTAAACTTGAATTATATGGATGTGAAAACCAGTGGTGTATCTTGGTTTTGTGCTGCCCTAGGCGAGACTAAACTCGGGCACCCCCCTAATATAAATTTGACCCACCCCTTCCTGTCAAGGCCAAACCCCTTTCTCTCTAAACCCCACCCCTTCCTATGTGCCATCCACAGATCCCCCCTAAAGAGTGCCATCCACGGATCCCCCTCCCCTAAATAGTGCCATCTACGGATCCCCCTCCCCTAAATAGTGCCATCCACGGATCCCCCTCCCCTAAATAGTGACATCCACAGATCCCCCTTCTCTAAACGGTGCCATCCACGGATCCCCCTCCCCTAAACGGTGCCATCCACAGATCCCCCTCCCCTAAACGGTGCCATCCACGGATCCCCCTCCCCTAAACGGTGCCATCCACGGATCCCCCTCCCCTAAACAGTGCCATCCACGGATCCCCCTCCCCTAAACAGTGCCATCCACGGATCCCCCTCCCCTAAACAGTGCCATCCACGGATCCCCCTCCCCTAAATAATGCCATCCACAGATCCCCCTCCCCTAATCAGTGCCATCCACAGATCCCCCTTTCCTAAATAGTGCCATCCACAGATCCCCCTCCCCTAAATAGTGCCATCCACAGATCCCCCTCCCCTAAGTGGTGCCATCCACAGATCCCCCCTCCTCCCCTAAACGGTGCCATCCACAGATCCCCCCTCCCCTAAACAGTGCCATCCACAGACTCCCCCCCTCCCCTAAACGGTGCCATCCACAGACTCCCCCCCTCCCCTAAACGGTGCCATCCACAGATTCCCCACCCCTCCCCTAAACGGTGCCATCCACAGATTCCCCCCCTCCCCTAAACGGTGCCATCCACAGATTCCCCCCCTCCCTAAACGGTGCCATCCACAGATTCCCCCCCCTCCCCTAAACGGTGCCATCCACAGATTCCCCCCCTCCCCTAAACAGTGCCATCCACAGATTCCCCCCTCCCCTAAACGGTGCCATCCACAGATCCCCCCCTCCCCTAAACGGTGCCATCCACAGATTCCCCCCCTCCCCTAAACGGTGCCATCCACAGATTCCTCCTCCCCCTGACGCTCACAGGAAAACATTTAAAAACAAATCAGTAACCTAAACTTTATTCATTAGTGATGTCTTTACTGTATACCTTACTCTGTCTTTCAGCTCGGTAACAGCAGGCAGTGCGGGCGGGCGGCGCTCACTCACTGACGTCACGCGCCTGCTCCTCCCACTAGGCGGCGCAGGCGCGTGACGTCAGTGAGTGAGCGCCGCCCGCACTGCCTGCTGTTACCGGAGCTGAAAGACAGAGTAAGGTATACAGTAAAGACATCACTAATGAATAAAGTTTAGGTTACTGATTTGTTTTTAAATGTTTTCCTGTGAGCGGCGGGGCCCTGTATATTCTAACCCCCTGGCAAGCGTCCCTGTCACCATGGGAACGCCTGGGGGTTAGAATATACCATCGGATTTGTGTTTTCACGCTCTCACTGAGAGCGTGAAAACTCAGATCTGATGGTATATTCTAACCCCCAGGCAAGCGTCGCCGTCACTATGGGCACGCCTGGGGGTTAGAATATACCATCGGATCTTCTGAATATACTGGAGGCAGATGAGACTGATGGGACAAGGGGCAAACAAGGCATTTTGCCGCCCCATTGGCAAGTGCCGCCCTAGGCAAATGCCTTGTTTGCCTCGTGATAGATATGCCCCTGGTGAAAACAGAGAAAATGGGCCATGTCCTACTTTTTGATGGCCAGTTTTAACAGTGTGTTAAATAATGAACATGTAAATACACCCAGAGATTGCCATTGTTCTAAAAATGACCATTTGAAGACCTTTTAAAAAAAATGGCAGTCACATGGCCATTCTGTTTTTTGAATAAGGGCTAACTCAAACCTTTCCAAAATTTGTATCCAAGGCATTATTTATTTTAACTACATTCATAACTAGAGTTGAGCGGACACCTGGATGTTCGGGTTCGAGAAGTTCGGCCGAACTTCCCGAAAATGTTCGGGTTCGGGATCCGAACCCGATCCGAACTTCATCCCGAACCCGAACCCCATTGAAGTCAATGGGGACCCGAACTTTTTTCGGCACTAAAAAGGCTGTAAAACAGCCCAGGAAAGGGCTAGAGGGCTGCAAAAGGCAGCAACATGTAGGTAAATCCCCTGCAAACAAATGTGGATAGGGAAATAAATAAAAATAAAAATTAAATAAATAAAAATTAACCAAAATCAATTGGAGAGAGGTCCCATAGCAGAGAATCAGGCTTCACGTCACCCACCACTGGAACAGTCCATTTTCATAAATTTAGGCCCAGCACACAGGCAGAGGAGAGAGGTTCCGTAACACAGAATCTGGCTTCATGTCACCAGAGAATCAGTCTTCATGTCATAGCAGAGAATCAGGCTTCACGTCACCCACCACTGTAACAGTCCATTTTCATAAATTTAGGCCCAGCACCCAGGCAGAGGAGAGAGGTCCCGTAACAGACAATCTGGCTTCATGTCAGCAGAGAATCAGTCTGCATGTCATAGCAGAGAATCAGGCTTCACGTCAGCCACCACTGCAACAGTCCATTGTCATATATTTAGGCCCAGCACCAACGCAGAGGAGAGAGGTCCCTTAACAGAGAATCTGGCTTCATGTCAGCAGAGAATCAGTCTGCATGTCATAGCAGAGAATCAGGCTTCACGTCACCCACCACTGTAACAGTCCATTGTCATAAATTTAGGCCCTGGCACCCAGGCAGAGGAGAGAGGTCCCGTAACAGACAATCTGGCTTCATGTCAGCAGAGAATCAGCCTGCATGTCATAGCAGAGAATCAGGCTTCACGTCACCCACCACTGTAACAGTCCATTGTCATAAATTTAGGCCCAGCACCCAGGCAGAGGAGAGAGGTACCGTAACAGACAATCTGGCTTCATGTCAGCAGAGAATCAGTCTGCATGTCATAGCAGAGAATCAAGCTTCACGTCACCCACCACTGTAACAGTCCATTGTCATAAATTTAGGCCCTGGCACCCAGGCAGAGGAGAGAGGTCCCGTAACAGACTATCTGGCTTCATGTCAGCAGAGAATCAGTCTGCATGTCATAGCAGAGAATCAGGCTTCACGTCACCCACCACTGTAACAGTCCATTTTCATAAATTTAGGCCCAGCACCCAGGCAGAGGAGAGAGGTTCCGTAACACAGAATCTGGCTTCATGTCACCAGAGAATCAGTCTTCATGTCATAGCAGAGAATCAGGCTTCACGTCAGCCACCACTGCAACAGTCCATTTTCATAAATTTAGGCCCAGCACCCAGACAGAGGAGAGAGGTTCCGTAACACAGAATCTGGCTTCATGTCACCAGAGAATCAGTCTTCATGTCATAGCAGAGAATCAGGCTTCACGCCACCCACCACTGTAACAGTCCATTTTCATAAATTTAGGCCCAGCACCCAGGCAGAGGAGAGAGGTCCCGTAACAGACAATCTGGCTTCATGTCAGCAGAGAATCAGTCTGCATGTTATAGCAGAGAATCAGGCTTCACGTCACCCACCACTGTAACAGTCCATTGTCATAAATTTAGGCCCTGGCACCCAGGCAGAGGAGAGAGGTCCCGTAACAGACAATCTGGCTTCATGTCAGCAGAGAATCAGTCTGCATGTCATAGCAGAGAATCAGGCTTCACGTCACCCAACATTGGAACAGTCCATTGGCATATATTTAGGCCCCGGCACCCAGACAGAGGAGAGGTTCATTCAACTTTGGGTAGCCTCGCAATATAATGGCAAAATGAAAATAAAAATAGGATTGAATGAGGAAGTGCCCTGGAGTCCAATAATATATGGTTAAGGGGAGGTAGTTAATGTCTAATCTGCACAAGGGATGGACAGGTCCTGTGGGATCCATGCCTGGTTCATTTTTATGAACGTCAGCTTGTCCACATTGGCTGTAGACAGGCGGCTGCGTTTGTCTGTAATGACGCCCCCTGCCGTGCTGAATACACGTTCAGACAAAACGCTGGCCGCCGGGCAGGCCAGCACCTCCAAGGCATAAAAGGCTAGCTCTGGCCACGTAGACAATTTAGAGACCCAGAAGTTGAATGGGGCCGAACCATCAGTCAGTACGTGGAGGGGTGTGCACACGTACTGTTCCACCATGTTAGTGAAATGTTGCCTCCTGCTAACACGTTGCGTATCAGGTGGTGGTGCAGTTAGCTGTGGCGTGTTGACAAAAGTTTTCCACATCTCTGCCATGCTAACCCTGCCCTCAGAGGAGCTGGCCGTGACACAGCTGCCTTGGCGACCTCTTGCTCCTCCTCTGCCTTGGCCTTGGGTTTCCACTTGTTCCCCTGTCACATTTGGGAATGCTCTCAGTAGCGCGTCTACCAACGTGTGCTTGTACTCGCGCATCTTCCTATCAAGCTCCAGTGCAGGTAGTAAGGTGGGCACATTGTCTTTGTACCGTGGATCCAGCAGGGTGGCAACCCAGTAGTCCGCACATGTTAAAATGTGGGCAACTCTGCTGTCGTTGCGCAGGCACTGCAGCATGTAGTCGCTCATGTGTGCCAGGCTGCCCAGGGGTAAGGACAAGCTGTCCTCTGTTGGAGGCTTATCGTCATCGTCCTGCCTTTCCCCCCAGCCACGCACAAATGATGGGCCCGAGCTGCGTTGGGTGCCACCCCGCTGTGACCATGCTTCATCCTCATCCTCCTCCATCTCCTCCTCATCCTCGTCCTCCTCGTCCTCCAGTAGTGGGCCCTGGCTGGCCACATTTGTACCTGGCCTCTGCTGTTGAAATAAACTTCCCTCTGAGTCACTTCGAAGAGACTGGCCTGAAAGTGCTAAAAATGACCCCTCTTCCTCCTCCTCCTCCTCCTCCTGGGCCACCTCCTCTTCCATCATCGCCCTAAGTGTTTTCTCAAGGAGACATAGAAGTGGTATTGTAACGCTGATAACGGCGTCATCGCCACTGGCCATGTTGGTGGAGTACTCGAAACAGCGCAACAGGGCACACAGGTCTCGCATGAAGGCCCAGTCATTGGTGGTGAAGTGGTGCTGTTCCGTAGTGCGACTGACCCGTTCGTGCTGCAGCTGAAACTCCACTATGGCCTGCTGCTGCTCGCACAGTCTGTCCAGCATGTGCAAGGTGGAGTTCCACCTGGTGGGCACGTCGCATATGAGGCGGTGAGCGGGAAGGCCGAAGTTACGCTGTAGCGCAGACAGGCGAGCAGCGGCAGGATGTGAACGCCGGAAGCGCGCACAGACAGCCCACACTTTATGCAGCAGCTCTGACATGTCGGGGTAGTTGTGAATGAACTTCTGCACCACCAAATTCAGCACATGCGCCAAGCAAGGGATGTGCGTCAAACCGGCTAGTCCCAGAGCTGCAACGAGATTTCGCCCATTATCGCACACCACCAGGCCGGTCTTGAGGCTCACCGGCAGCAACCACTCGTCGGTCTGTTGTTCTATACCCTGCCACAACTCCTGTGCGGTGTGTGGCCTGTCCCCCAAACATATGAGTTTCAGAATGGCCTGCTGACGTTTACCCCGGGCTGTGCTGAAGTTGGTGGTGAAGGTGTGTGGCTGACTGGATGAGCAGGTGGAAGAAGAGGAGGAGGAAGCTGAGTAGGAGGAGGTGGCAACAGGAGGCAAAGAATGTTGCCCTGCGATCCTTGGCGGCGGAAGGACGTGCGCCAAACAGCTCTCCGCCTGGGGCCCAGCTGCCACTACATTTACCCAGTGTGCAGTTAGGGAGATATAGCGTCCCTGGCCGTGCTTACTGGTCCACGTATCTGTGGTTAGGTGGACCTTGCCACAGATGGCGTTGCGCAGTGCACACTTGATTTTATCGGATACTTGGTTGTGCAGGGAAGGCGTGGCTCTCTTGGAGAAGTAGTGGCGGCTGGGAACAACATACTGTGGGACAGCAAGCGACATGAGCTGTTTGAAGCTGTCTGTGTCCACCAGCCTAAATGACAGCATTTCATAGGCCAGTAGTTTAGAAATGCTGGCATTCAGGGCCAGGGATCGAGGGTGTCTAGGTGGGAATTTACGCTTTCTATCAAATGTTTGTGAGATGGAGAGCTGAACGCTGGCGTGTGACATGGTTGAGACGCTTGGTGACGGAGGTGGTGGTGGTGGTGTTAGTGGTACATCCCCTGTTTGCTGGGCGGCAGGTGCCAACGTTCCTCCAGAGGCGGAGGAAGAGGCCGAGGCGGCAGCAGCAGAAGAGGCCGAGGCGGCAGCAGCAGAAGAGGTAGCAGGGGGAGCCTGAGTGACTTCCTTGTTTTTAAGGTGTTTACTCCACTGCAGTTCATGCTTTGCATGCAGTTGCCTGGTCATGCAGGTTGTGCTAAGGTTCAGAACGTTAATGCCTCGCTTCAGGCTCTGATGGCACAGCGTGCAAACCACTCGGGTCTTGTCATCAGCACACTGTTTGAAGAAGTGCCATGCCAGGGAACTCCTTGAAGCTGCCTTTGGGGTGCTCGGTCCAAGATGGCGGCGGTCAGTAGCAGGCGGAGTCTCTTGGCGGCGGGTGTTCTGCTTTTGCCCACTGCTCCCTCTTTTGCTACGCTGTTGGCTCGGTCTCACCACTGACTCTTCCTCCGAACTGTGAAAGTCAGTGGCACGACCTTCATTCCATGTGGGGTCTAGGACCTCATCGTTCCCTGCATCGTCTTCCATCCAGTATTGATCCCTGACCTCCTGTTCAGTCTGCACACTGCAGAAAGACGCAGCAGTTGGCACCTGTGTTTCGTCATCATCAGAGACATGCTGAGGTGGTATTCCCATGTCCTCATCATCAGGAAACATAAGTGGTTGTGCGTCAGTGCATTCTATGTCTTTCACCGCTGGGGAAGGGCTAGGTGGATGCCCTTGGGAAACCCTGCCAGCAGAGTCTTCAAACAGCATAAGAGACTGCTGATTACTTGAGGCTGAGACAGTTTCCCTGGTATGCATGGGGGTGATGTGACAGACTGATGGGCTTGGTTTTCAGGCGCCATCTGTGCGCTTTCTGCAGAAGACTGGGTGGGAGATAATGTGAACGTGCTGGATCCACTGTCGGCCACCCAATTGACTAATGCCTGTACCTGCTCAGGCCTTACCATCCTTAGAACGGCATTGGGCCCCACCATATATCGCTGTAAATTCTGGCGGCTACTGGGACCTGAGGTAGTTGGTACACTAGGACGTGTGGATGTGGCAGAACGGCCACGTCCTCTCCCAGCACCAGAGGGTCCACTAACACCACCACGACCATGTCCACGTCCGCGTCTCTTACTAGATGTTTTCCTCATTGTTTTCGTTCACCACAACAACAAAAATATTATTTAGCCCAATGTATTGTATTCAAATTCAGCTGGATATAAATTTGAGGCCTAGTATTTAGGCGCTGGGTGACAGGTATGGGTTTAGTGACAGAATTAGACTTGGAAATGCACAGTAGCGGGTGTGTGAAGTTATTCTGAATGACCCTATGTGCACCTTCAATATGATCTACCCTTTTAGGGATAGATTTCAAATAGCTCTGATACAGCAGAAACCACTAAATTTTTAAATTGCTAAATTGGGAATTGTATTTCAACCCAGAACAAGAAATGTGCTTGAACGGACACTAAATAACTCGCCCAGCTACAGCACTAACGACAGATTTAGCTGGATATAAATTTGAGGCCGAGTATTTAGGCGCTGGGTGACAGGTATGGGTTTACTGACAGAATTAGACTTGGAAATGCACAGTAGCGGGTGTGTGAAGTTATTTTAAATGTCCCTATGTGCACCTTCAATATGATCTACCCTTTTAGGGATAGATTTTAAATAGCTCTGATACAGCAGAAACCACTAAATTTTTAAATTGCTAAATTGGGAATTGTATTTCAACCCAGAACAAGAAATGTGCTTGAACGGACACTAAATAACTCACCCAGCTACAGCAGTAACAACAGATTTAGCTGGATATAAATTTGAGGCCTAGTATTTAGGCGCTGGGTGACAGGTATGGGTTTACTGACAGAATTAGACTTGGAAATGCACAGTAGTGGGTGTGTGAAGTTATTCTGAATGTCCCTATGTGCACCTTCAATATGATCTACCCTTTTAGGGATAGATTTCAAATAGCTCTGATACAGCAGAAACCACTACATTTTTAAATTGCTA
This sequence comes from Bufo gargarizans, assembly GCF_014858855.1. Lineage (NCBI taxonomy): Eukaryota > Metazoa > Chordata > Amphibia > Anura > Bufonidae > Bufo > Bufo gargarizans. The sequence continues at coordinate 303,591,127 of NC_058085.1, read as the reverse complement.
AATTGGGAATTGTATTTCAACCCAGAACAAGAAATTTGCTTGAACGGACACTAAATAACTCGCCCAGCTACAGCAGTAACAACAGATTTAGCTGGATATAAATTTGAGGCCTAGTATTTAGGCGCTGGGTGACAGGTATGGGTTTACTGACAGAATTAGGCTTGGAAATGCACAGTAGCGGGTGTGTGAAGTTATTCTGAATGTCCCTATGTACACCTTCAATATGATCTACCCTTTTAGGGATAGATTTCAAATAGCTCTGATACAGCAGAAACCACTAAATTTTAAAATTGCTAAATTGGGAATTGTATTTCAACCCAGAACAAGAAATTTGCTTGAACGGACACTAAATAACTCGCCCAGCTACAGCAGTAACAACAGATTTAGCTGGATATAAATTTGAGGCCTAGTATTTAGGCGCTGGGTGACTGGTATGGGTTTACTGACAGAATTAGACTTGGAAATGCACAGTAGCGGGTGTGTGAAGTTATTCTGAATGTCCCTATGTACACCTTCAATATGATCTACCCTTTTAGGGATAGATTTTAAATAGCTCTGATACAGCAGAAACCACTAAATTTTTAAATTTCTAAATTGGGAATTGTATTTCAACCCAGAACAAGAAATGTGCTTGAACGGACACTAAATAACTCGCCCAGCTACAGCAGTAACAACAGATTTAGCTGGATATAAATTTGAGGCCTAGTATTTAGGCGCTGGGTGACAGGTATGGGTTTACTGACAGAATTAGACTTGGAAATGCACAGTAGCGGGTGTGTGAAGTTATTCTGAATGTCCCTATGTGCACCTTCAATATGATCTACCCTTTTAGGGATAGATTTCAAATAGCTCTGATACAGCAGAAACCATTAAATTTTTAAATTGCTAAATTGGGAATTGTGATTCAAACCAGAACAAGAAATGTGCTTGAACGGACACTAAATAACTCGCCCAGCTACAGCACTAACGACAGATTTAGCTGGATATAAATTTGAGGCCTAGTATTTAGGGGCTGGGTGACAGGTATGGGTTTACTGACAGAATTAGACTTGGAAATGCACAGTAGCGGGTGTGTGAAGTTATTCTGAATGTCCCTATGTGCACCTTCAATATGATCTACCCTTTTAGGGATAGATTTCAAATAGCTCTGATACAGCAGAAACCACTAAATTTTTAAATTGCTAAATTGGGAATTGTATTTCAACCCAGAACAAGAAATGTGCTTGAACGGACACTAACTAACTCGCCCAGCTACAGCAGTAACGACAGATTTAGCTGGATATGAATTTGAGGGCCTAGTATTTAGGCGCTGGGTGACAGGTATAGGTTTACTGACAGAATTAGACTGGGATATGGCCAAAAAATAACCACACTATTGATGGTTAAATGCACTTGGTGTGACAGCTTGAAAAACCACACTACTGAGGGTTAAATGCACTTGGTGACAGGTGCAGCTTGCCCCTGATGTAGTATATGGCCAAAAAATAAACAGACTATTGCTGGTTAAATGCACTTGGTGTGACAGCTTCACCCTGATGTAGGAATTAGCCAAAAAACAACCACACCATTGAGGGTTAAATGCACTTGGTCGCAGCTTGTGCTAGCACACCACAAGACACAAAATGGCCGCCGATCACCCCAGTAAAAAGTGACTGACAAACGCTCTGGGCAGCCTAAAAACAGTGAGCAATTGAATTTCAGCAGCTCAATGATGCACAGCTGCAGATCGATCGATTAATCAAGTCCTTTGGAGGAGTTAATCTGCCTAATCTCGCCCTACTGTCGCAGCCGCAACCTCTCCCTATGCTGATCAGAGCAGAGTGACCGGCGGCGCTATGTGACTCCAGCTTAAATAGAGGCTGGGTCACATGGTGCTCTGGCCAATCACAGCCATGCCAATAGTAGGCATGGCTGTGATGGCCTCTTGGGGCAAGTAGTATGACGCTTGTTGATTGGCTGCAAAAAAAGCGTCACAAAAGCGCCAAGAAAGCGACGAACACCGAACCCGAACCCAGACTTTTACGAAAATGTCCGGGTTCGGGTCCGTGTCATGGACACCCCAAAATTCGGTACAAACCCGAACTATACAGTCCGGGTTCGCTTATCCCTATTCATAACCCATAAAAGAATCTGTAAAATTGTACTTGCATTTTCCTTTGAACAGATCTCTTTCCCGGCAGTATTTGGGTGCCCCACTTTTATGTCTATATAGTGCATTATGCAGATATTCTGAAATTATTTTTTTTGCTTTTTGCGTACCTTCTGGTATTGTAACACTAAGTATCTTACATAGATTTGCATAAGCATTAGAAATAGTGCATTGAGTCCAGTAGGGCTATTTTTTTTTTCTACTACTTATAAAGCACCAACATATTCCACAGCACCTACATTGGCTAACAAACTACTGTAACTTTGCAATAGAAACATGCTACCACTCATTAAGGCCAATTTCATAAGAAGCTGATCCAACTATTCAAAAGTTTTAAGAGAGAACCAAGCAAATACAGAGAAAATATGCACACTCCGTGCAGAGTTTGCTCATGAATTGGACACAGAACCTCAGAGTTATCCTTCCCCATAGAATTGTATTATTAGTTATCTTCATCAACAATGTAATCACACACAAGCCTGATAAATAAGCATTGATATTGTTTGTTATTTACATGATAAAGCAGTACAGCCTCCCTTCCTGCTATTATCACATCAGTTTCCTTATTTGCATATTTGTCCCATTATTCCTTATGGCCATTTTATGCAAATATGATGGATATAAAGCACATCTTCATATTAGTATTACTGTTAATAGCTTTCAGAATTCATCAAGACAGCTATAATAATATATTTATCATAAAGAAAGATGCATTTAGCATACATATCCCACAGTTTTCAACCTCCCAAGGTCAGTGTAATAAATGCAGTATGTCATGTGCACAGTGATCATGAAATTCATCGAATATTCACAAGGAAAAAAAATATTTTTGATATAAAGTTTTGGAAGCATATGATCCATCACATATGAGCAAGAATGGTAAAAAAAGACACTGCATATGATTAGAGTTGAGCGAACTCGAACTGCAAACTTTGCGAGTTCGGGTACCCGGACCCGAACCTGGACTTTTTCACCGAAGTTCAGGTTCGTTGTTCGGGTGATTTTATTATTTTCCGTTATAACCTGGTTAAAACAGAATGCTAAATAAAATGTCTATTGAGGGGTTAAAAATGAAAAAAAAAAAAAAAAACTCACCTCATCCACTTGATCGCGCAGCTCGTATCATCTTTTCTTCAGGACCTGCAAATGGACCTGCGGTGACGTCACCGCACTCACCACGTGGTGAGCCCGGTGACGTTCGTGTGCATGTAGCCTAAGGGCTTGTTCTCAAGGCTGTTGCCCCTCCGTTTCCGTATTGCAGCCCGCATACGGCAGGTCCAAAATACATTTGAATGGGTCCGCAAATCCAGAGATGCGGTGCAGAACCACAGAACTAAACCTACGGAAGCACTACGGAGTGCACCGCAAAAAGATAGAACTTGCTCTATCTTTTTGCAGAATGTATGGATCGCGGACCCATTCAAGTGAATGGGTCCACGATCCGCAAGTGGCTGCCCCGCGGTCGGTGCGCGTGCATTGCAGAATACAATTTGTGGTTCACAGCACGGGCAGCACACAGCCGTGTGAACAAGCACTAAGTTTGTACTTCAATACTTCTCAACTCTAGAGCTACACAATTTTGGTAATCTGATAATCAGAGTTATTGTTAGGCCCAAGTACCAGGAGGACCACACCCAGGGCCTTATTATTATTATTTATTATTAAAGCGCCATTCATTCCATAGCGCTGTACATATGATAAGGGATGCACATACATAATACAGACAATTGCACTAATCAAAAACAAGATGAGCTACAAACTGGTACAGAAGGAGAGAGGGCCCTGCCCATGAGGGCTTACAATTATTCCATGCATCATGGAGTTTAGAGACAAGCATCACTTTCAACGCTACATAATACCCCCAGCCGGTCAATGGACCTGTGGCACAAGATGTTTTCACTATGATTTCAAAAGCTAGCAATGACCCTACTACCAACAGTCAAAGCAGCTGTTGAAGTCCACCAAAAAACGGAGTCCCATGTACCATACATAGAATATGTGCAGTACATACACTGTCATGAGAGCATATGTTTATGCAATCTCTGTAGTTCTACTTACTTGCTAATATCTATCAAATTTCACTTTCTAATGGGTAATATAGGTATTTATAGATCTATGCTATACAAATAGATATTAACCTGCTTAATATCTATGGCCCAGTACTGGTTACCAGTAGGTATGGCAAAAGAAGCATAGTTTAAGAAAGCTGTGGTGGTGGTGGTTAGAGATGAGCGAATCGAAGCTGACGAAGGCAAATTTGTTCTGAATTTCAGGAAAAATGTAATTCTAAACAAATGAGAATTTTCTTGCGCTTTTTCCTAACATAGCGGCTACAATGGTGGCTAAAATGGCGGCTACATGTGCGAGAATATGGGGCAAGGAACTCTGGGAAGGCGGGATGACCCATAATGCCATGCATGCAGCCAATCAGCAGCCAGCCAGGTGATGTCACAGCTCTATAAATACGGCAGCTATCTTAGATTCTGCCATTCACCATTCAGGGACAGACGTTTATCCAGGCGCTAGTGAGAGTGAAAGAAAGCATCATTGTGAAAAAAAGGTGTTTTATAAGTGCACAATAAGGATAGGGAGGAATCATTTCACAGCATCTTAGTGCAGGGACAGAGGTTGCAGGGGCTAGGGAGAGTCATACAGAAAACATCATTGGGAAAAAATACGATTTACATGTGCAGGGAAAGATTATGTGGGGATCCAAATAGCCATTATACATCTCTGTCATTCCAGCAATTTGCTGTAAGGGTGCAAGTGTTATGTTGAAAAGCCTTTGGTGGCTTATATCTGTGGAAAAAGAGAAATTTATACTCTATTCACTTCTGCAGCTATATATGGTGAAAGCGTTTAGTGCCCTATTATAGTACAACTAGACGTTAAGCCCATTACAATAACGGCGCTGGAACAGTAGTGCATAAACATTAGTAGGTACTAGGGCTGCACAAAATGGGAATTTTGTGCGATTGCGATTAAGGCCCTAAAAATTGCAATAACAATATGCGATGCAATATCTTAAGGGAATTGTGCTAGAGGTCTATTTGGAGGGAATCTGTGGATGACACTGTTATGGAGGGGATCTGTGGATGACACTGTTAAGTAGGGGACCTGAGGATGACACTGTTATGGAGGTGATCTGTGGATGACACTGTTATGGAGGGGATCTGTGGGTGACACTGTTATGGGGAATCTGTGGATGACACTGTTATGGGGATCTGTGGATGGCACTGTTATGGGGGATCTGTGTATGGCACTGTTATGGGGGATCTGTGGATGGCACTGTTATGGGGGGATTTGTGGATAACACTGTTATGGAGGATCTGTGGATGACACTGTTATAGAGGGGATCTGTGGATGGCACTGTTATGGAGGGGATCTGTGGATGACACTGTTATGTAGGGGATCTGTGGATGAAACTGTTATGGGGGATCTTTGGATGACACACTGTTATGGGGATGTGTGGATGACACACTGTTATGGGGATCTGTGGATGACATACTCTTATGGGGGATCTCTGGATGGAACTGTTATGGGGGATTTCTGGATGGCAGTGTTATAGGGATCTCTGGGTGACACTGTTATGGAGGGGATCTGTGTATGACACTGTTATGGAGGGGATCTATGGATGGCACTGTTATAGGGGATGTGTGGATGACACACTGTTATGGGGATCTGTGGATGGCACTGTTATGTAGGGGATCTGTGGATGACACTTTTATGGACAATCTGTGGATGACACTATTATGGGGATCTTTGGATGACACACTGTTATGGGGGATGTGTGGATGACACACTGTTATGGGGATCTGTGGATGACATACTCTTATGGGGGATCTCTGGATTGAACTGTTATGGGGGATCTCTGGATGGCAGTGTTATAGAGATCTCTGGGTGACACTGTTATGGAGGGGATCTGTGTATGACACTGTTATGGAGGGGATCTATGGATGGCACTGTTATGGAGGATGTGTGGATGACACACTGTTATGGGGATCTGTGGATGGCACTGTTATGGGGATCTGTGGATGGCACTGTTATGGGGGATCTGCGGATGGCACTGTTATGTGGGATCTGTGGATGGCACTGTTATGGGGGATCTGTGGATGACACACTGTAATGGGGGATCTGTGGATGACACACTGTTATCGGGGATCTGTGGATGACACACTGTTATGGGGGGTCTCTGGATGGCACTGTGATGGGGGCATCTGTGAATGACACTGCTATGTGGGGGAACTGTGGATGACACATATATAGCATCTTCTGCTATGTGCCATCCACAGATCCTGTATTTTAATGCACCGGCCCCGCTCACTGTTGTATAATATCTAACATGTAGGCATTGTTAAAATATAAAAATCCTGTATAATCCAGCTATATTACTTACAGCTAAGTTCCATAGAAGAGAGGAGTGAGGAGGCAGGCCGGGAGGACGGGCAGGCGACTCGTCACTCACTACATCACACACCCAGCGCCGCCTGCTTCATTCATAAAGTGGGCGGTGCAGGTGCATGATGTAGTGAGTGACGCGGTGCCCGCCCGCCGTCCCGGCCTGCCTCCTCCCTCCTCCATCCTCTCTTCTACGGAACTTAGCTGTAAGTTATACAGCTGGATTATACAGGATTATTATATTTTAATAGTGCCTACATGTTAGATAACAGTGAGGGGGGCCGGTGCATTAGAATACAGGGACTGCACCGGCCCCCCTGTCATTCCTAATACAGATGCATAATACAGGTTGATCTCAAAGGCCTCGTTAAGGTCATAGGGATTTAAACTGTTCAATTAAAAAATCCAATACATCTCCCTACGTCTGATGTATTGTACAGTACAGACCAAAAGTTTGGACACACCTTCTCATTCAAAGAGTTTTCTTTATTTTCATGACTATGAAAATTGTAGATTCACACTGAAGGCATCAAAACTATGAATTAACACGTGGAATTATATACATAACAAAAAAAGTTTGAAACAACTGAAAATATGTCATATTCTAGGTTCTTCAAAGTAGCCACCTTTTGCTTTGATTACTGCTTTGCACACTCTTGGCATTCTCTTGTTGAGCTTTAAGAGGTAGTGGCCTGAAATGGTTTTCACTTCACAGGTGCGACCTGTCAGGTTTAATAAGTGGGATTTCTTGCCTTATAAATGAGGTTGGGACCATCAGTTGAGTTGTGAAGAAGTCAGGTGGATACACAGCTGATAGTCCTACTGAATAGACTGTTAGAATTTGTATTATGGCAAGAAAAAAGCAGCTAATTAAAGAAAAACGAGTGGCCATCATTACTTTAAGAAATTAAGGTCAGTGAATTTGAAAGATTGGAAAAACTTTGAAAGTGTCCCCAAGTGCAGTCACAAAAACCATCAAGCGCTACAAAGAAACTGGCTCACATGCGGACCGCCCCAGGAAAGGAAGACCAAGAGTCACCTCCGAGGATAAGTTAATCCGAGTCACCAGCCTCAGAAATCGCAGGTTAACAGCAGCTCAGATTAAAGACCAGGTCAATGCCACACAGAGTTCTAGCAGCAGACACATCTTTAGAACAACTGTTAAGAGGAGACTGTGTGAATCAGGCCTTCATGTTAGAATATCTGCTAGGAAACCACTGCTAAGGACCGGCAACAAGCAGAAGAGACTTGTTTGGGCTAAAGAACACAAGGAATGGACATTAGACCAGTGGAAATCTGTGCTTTGGTCTGAGTCCAAATTGAGATCTTTGGTTCCAACCTCCGTGTCTTTGTGCGACACAGAAAAGGTGAACGGATGGACTCTACATGCCTGGTTCCCACCAGTGAAGCATGGAGGAGGAGGTGTGATGGTGTTGGGGTGCTTTGCTGGTGACACTGTTGGGGATTTATTCAAAATTGAAGGCATACTGAACCAGCATGGCTACCACAGCATCTTGCAGCGGCATGCTATTCCATCCGGTTTGCGTTTAGTTGGACCATCATTTATTTTTCAACAGGACAATGATCCCAAACACACCTCCAGGCTGTGTAAGGGCTATTTGACCATGAAGGAGAGTGATGGGTGCTGCGCCAGATGACCTGGCCTCCACAGTCACCGGACCTGAACTCAATCGAGATGGTTTGGGGTGAGCTGGACCGCAGAGTGAAGGCAAAAGAGCCAACAAGTGCTAAGCATCTCTGGGAACTCCTTCAAGACTGTTGGAAGATCATTTCAGGTGACTACCTCTTGAAGCTCATCAAGAGAATGCAAAGCAGTAATCAAAGCAAAAGATGGCTACTTTGAAGAACCTAGAATATGACATATTTTCAGTTGTTTCACACTTTTTTGTTATGTATATAATTCCACATGTGTCAATTCATAGTTTTGATGCCTTCAGTGTGAATCTACAATTTTCATAGTCATGAAAATAAAGAAAACTCTTTGAATGAGAAGGTGTGTCCAAACTTTTGGTCTGTACTGTATATCTTTTCTTAAATGCACTGGGATTTGTTTGATTGGGGTCACAGTAAAACTAGATGGGCTGCTGTGGTGATGTTCTGCTGCGTGTCTTGAAACGCTGTGCTTGAAGTATTTTTTCCTATTATTGGACTGGTGTTTATTAAATCTATTGCGCATTATGTTTGGATGGTGCGGCCCACATATTGTAAATGGCATGGACACTCTAGTAAGTAAATAACGTGGGTGGAATTGCAGTTCAAGGAACTCAAAATGGGAAAATCTTCACCACTTTGACTGTGGAAGGTTGACCTTTGACCAATGTTTTTTTCAAGATTGTATTAAAATTGCAGGAATAAAGATTGTTACTAGTGTTTTCTTCCCGTTTTTGTAAGGGGATGAGGCATTCTGTTTGGGTATGCCCGGCAACTTTTTCTCTTGTGCCAGCAAGTATTAGTTCTAAAAAGAGATCCTATACTCACCCAAATAATCCCAAAGACTAACATACAGAAGAGTGCAAACTCTGAAAAATATTCTAGCACCCAGCAAACTTAAACCAGTTGGGAGCACCATCAAGGATCCGGATGTTTCTTCTCTAAAAGGCAATTTCAAATTAGGCCACTGAAGATGCCTCTGCTGCACTACCATTTGCCAAAGGTCAACCTTCCACAGTCAAAGCGGTGAAGTTTTTCCCATCTTGTGTTCCTTGAACTGCAATTCCACCTACTTTATTTACTTACTAGAGTGTCCATGCCATTTACAATATGTGGGCCGCACCATCCAAACGTTGCGCAACAGATTTAATAAACACCGGTCCAATATCAGGAAAAAATACTTCAAGCACAGCGTTTCAAACACGCTGCGGAACATCACCACAGCAGCCCATCTGGTTTTACTGTAACCCCAATCGAACAAATCCCAGTGCATGTAAGAAAAGATATACAATACATCAGACGCAGGGAGATGTATTGGATTTTTAAACTGAACAGTTTAAATCCCTATGACCGTAACAAGGCCTTTGAGATCAACCTATAGAATTAATTCATACTTCTTCCCCCTCCCTTTCCCCCCAAATTTAGTTGCACTCCTAGTCTTTATACCACTCCAAAATATATGTAACAATTATTTCATAGAGCTTCCTATTCATCTATTCAATCATTTATATTACCTATTCCCCTAACTATAGAATAAATGAAATCAATCCTCCCTATCGCCATGAGGGCTGTATTTTCGTATTTACTTGTGGCCATGTCTAATAATCTGTCTAATAATCTTTTAACGTTTTAATACATAGACCAACAGATTAAATCAGCCCTTCCTATGCATTTAATGCGTTTTTACTTATGATTATATTTAATAACCTTCTATTGCTTTAGTGCCCACGGCTACCTATATCCCTAGCAGCCAAAGAAATATTCATTTCTTTTTGCTCCTATTTTATCCTGAGGCATTTCCCGACAGCAGCGCTCCCCATACCCACCTGACTCCCCTTCTGTTTACCACCTAGTGCAACCCGACGCCTGCATCTCCCAGCATAAGAACGATATAGTGTACGAGTCCTGGTTGCCCTGGTGACAGGTCACATGACCGCAGACTTAGCGATTATGTAACCCTCTCCCAACAATATGTTTCAACATTACTGAATCCGCCCAATAGAAACCACGCCCCATCCACAATAGCACTGGAGAGAGACGAGCGCTCACCCACCTCCTTCCTTCACATGAATATTCATGAGTACACACCATGTGATCACAGGAGATGTGATCACATGACTAATGAACATGTGACCTGGACCTAACTTTCTTTTAAACTTGTTTTCTGTGAATCAAACACTCATTTTATAAAAAAGACCTTCTTATATGATTGGCAAATGCCCACTTTGTATAAACCCCACTGTAAATACCTGTTATGAACTCTGTCTTTTAATGTTTTAGAGCCCAGGGCGATCTGTATCTCTATTAGCCAAACAAGAATCCACTTCTTCATGCTCCTATTTGATCCTGAGGCATTTCCCGACCACAGCGCTCCCTTTACCCACGTGACTCCCCCTCTGTTTACCACCTAGTGCTACCCGACGCCCGCATTTACCAGCATAAAAAATATATAATGTGCGCGTCCTGATTGCTCTGGTGACAGGTCACATGGACACAGACCAAGTGATTATGTGACCCTCTTCAAACAATATGTGATTGCCCTGGTGACAGGTCACATGGATGCAGACCAAGCGGTCATGGAACCCTCTCCAAACAATATGTGCCAACATTTCTAAATCCGCCCATTTGAAACGACTCCCCATCCACAATAACACTGGAGAGACGAGTGCTCTCCCACCTCCTTCCTTCATATGAATATTCATGAGTAAACACCATGTGATCACAGGAGATGCCATCACATGACTAATGAATATTTGACCTGGACCTAACTTTCTTTTAAACTTGTTTTTATAACAATTTTTTTTTTAAAAAACTTGAATATTATTGACAAATGTCCATTATGAATAATCCCTACTGTGAATACTTGTTATGAACCCTGCCTTGGAAATGACACCTGATGTTGGCTCCCCCCATGAGGGTCCATCTACAGGTGTGTTTTTGTAATTTTTTTTACGTTTTTTTATGCTTAAAATACCCACCTTTTCTGCATGTTTGTAATACTCCCTATGTCACATGATGAAGGGGAACTACCTATCCCAAAATGCTTTGTTTTAATGTACACAAGTGCTTTTCTCAAATAAAGAAGGAATTTTTATTTGATGATCACGACCGCCTCCACCAGTGTCCTTGTGCCTAAGCAGATCATCTACATGTATCCATCGGGGGACTGCACATTCAATCCGAATGAAACTCTTCCTGCGGCTGCAGTCCTGGTGAATAGGTCTAATTCACACAAGTTTTCCATAGGGTTGTGCCTATCGTTTGCACATCCTTGCAAGGTGAGCCCCCTTATTTCTCACTCCATTCTATTATTTGTTTGAACATACTACCCTATTGTGTGCCCTTTCTCTTCTCTTTATACCCCCACCCTCCTGTGGTGGGAGTGGAATCTAGAGACGTCCATTTCTGAGTGATTCTAATAGCGACGCCTGTCATCTGCATGTTAAACTGACTATCAGTATTATTTCACTACCCCAGCACACTCCCTATGATTGTTTCTGCAAGGCATAGTGTTCTACACAAATATAAAGGCTCTATGCAGCCCGGAAATAGATGTTTTTTATTGCGATTTGTCACAAATTAATTTGGATCGAAGCAAATTTTTCCAGAAAATTTGGCGAACCGGCCAAATCAAATTTTTGAGAAATTCGCTCATCTCTAGTAGTGGTGGTAGATTATTAGGTGGGGAATTTCATGTCATTCCACATGAAGTCCAAAAACTTCCACATCAGGAAGGTTATAACATGAAGATAATATGATACTGAAATCATTAAAGAATGTTACCCTGAGAATTTTTTATCCAGAAATAAAGTAATAAATAACATATCCATCTAAATAAATTAGCTTCTGGTCAATTACCAAATCTTTTCCCCAAAAAAAACTACTTTGTATGTTTTGGATGGTGACCAATCTTTTCTGTATCTTAAACTTGCATAATGACATTTCTAGGGCCCATATAGCCATAAAGCAGTGGGCCGGAATATAATTTAATAGCTTACTTGTTTATTTGAAACTAAAGGGACCCAACAAAAGAGCTAAATGATACTTTCATAGGATAAAATAAAATCTACTATGCATCAGCATACAAAACAACTTTGTGGTTTACAGAAAGAATGCACATCATACACAACGTTGAATCGTTCACTCATCATTTTTTCTATTTATGTGAAAAGGCATAAGTTACCTGTATTCATCTTGAGTGAACCGTGGGATTATAGATGGCTGCAGAACTGTTATTATTACCATTGTGTTATTAGATTTCATGGGGTCGCCATCATCATAAGCTATCACAACCAGCTACAGGGAAAACACAGAAACAGATTATGGATATCACTGTAAAACAAGATCCTTTATTATAACTATAAATATGGTTCTTCTGGTAATATGCTTTAATAAAGATTTTAAAGCTAAGAATAAATCCATTTGTCCTATTTTTCAGGTATGAGGATCTTCTACCACTGGCAAACTATTGTGCTCATTGATTTGGATAAACAAAATAATGTAATATTTCAGTAAATTGTCGTCAATTAAAAAATGAATGGCTTAAGAACAGTAAATTTTAAGAAAGTGGAAGACTAGAGTTTCAAGAAGTATAAGTTGCAGATTTTGTATGGACCAGTTGACCACAGATCTTGAGGAAAATCATTATCAGGCATTCTAGATTTTAACATATGTGATCCTTTGATCTTGCCTGAGGTGTGTGGCAGCAGCTTATTCACACTCTCCCTACTGAGAACATTTGCATTATTGGCAAACCTGCTTTGTTTTTTGTCCAACTGCCTCTCGGCATGTTTGCTGTGCTGTGGCCACATCTCCGACCCGTCCCCATTATAGTGAATGGGGCCAGAGCGGACTTCCAGCTTTACATGTGGGCTAGTGTTAGTACGGATCCAGCAGGCTGTTCCCCTGCCAGAACAACCTGCCAAACAATTCTAATGCTAATGTGAAAGAACCCTTAGACTGGTTTTCTTGATTAGAATGGCTTGTTTGAGAAATCAACGTTATTAAATACTGGTGACTCATGTTTCAGTCATGAAGGTAAGATATTCATTGCATCTGCATAACTGAAGCTAGTTGTGATTAAGTTGTCTTCATTGGGAGAGGTGTTAGAACAGCAATGTATGTGGCAGACAATAGATGTTGCACCCCTCCACCTCTATTCAGAGCTGTTCTAATACCTCTCCTGCGGCAGTTTAATTACACCTTATAGATTTAGTGATACACGTGGGATCAATACCTTACTCGCATGACTGAAGCACGAGTCACCAGAATTTAATGTCAGTGATTTCTCACTTGCTCTGACTTATTCCTACTGATATACCATGACCTTGAGGAATGAGAACACTCACAGACACCACCCGTAAATGGGATTAATAAAATGAAGTCAGAATTTTTACCCAGAAATAGCTGAGCTGATGCTGAGATGTAATACTACAAAGAAAAAGGGGGTCAGTCGGCACATTCCAATGTGCAGGAGCACGTTGCCATTGCTGAAAGTATAAATACATAAAAACAATGCAACAGTACTCTGCAAACATATAAAGTACAATAATACCATAATTATAGAAAATATTCTGGTGCTAATGCTACTCTCATTTTATAAATTTGAGATTCTTGGTAAATACATTCTGTACAAAGTTATTTGTGCCCGTCAGCCGGTGTCAAGGCGATCTATATTGCACAGGAACCTAACACTAACTGCTACCTGTTATGGTGCCATACTGGCCACCACAAAATACAGTGAATACACATGCATGCTGGGTCCACTCTTCCTTTTGAAGCTTTTGGTGCCATAATGGCCTCCATTAAATCCAGGGAATGTAGGTCCAACATTCATGCTGAGCCCACTCTATACCTCACCTCTCCTGGTGCCAGAAGGCTTCAAATGAATGCAGGAAGAGCAGACTAAAGCTTTATGCTTGCACTAATTAAAATCAGCCTGTGGGACAGACAGGCTAGTCAGAAGTGCAAGACCAATGGAGTCAGCCACACCTCCAATGCAAACTGCAGAGAAAAAGGGGATCAGTCGGCACATTCCAATTTGGCAGGTGCACGTTGCCATGGCTGAAAGCACAAGTCATCAAGCTGTAATACTAGGCACAACCATTAGAAAAAGTGGCTTTTGATAGTGAAAAAAAAATGTTTGACACTTTTTCTTATTTCATGCAACCCCATAAAATATTATGTAAATTTATGGGACACAACATGATTACATAACGTGAGTAAGGATAAAATCAGTAGCAACTCCGACCAATGGTTGGATAAGACCATTATGGTGCCACTTGAACAAACTTTTTGTACCCTGGTATCCAGTAGTGGATTATTCCTTAATATCCGCATTTTAGCGCTTTATCACACAAAGCAAAGTCATGTTTAAACTAAGATTGGATCAGATCACATTGTACTGGGACTTATTACACTGCCGGTGGTCGCTGCGCAGCGCTGTGCCAAATTTAGAGCTGGTTCCCACTAAAGGAGGCAATCTTGTCATGGTGAGTGGGCCTATGGTTTTTGATCATTTGTATACTAATGCCTCATGTACAGCATGCAACATAGGGGTAGATACAGTGGATATAAAGAGTCTACACTCCATTTTAAAATGTCAGGTTTATGTGATGTAAGAAAATTAGACAAATATAAATAATTTTAGAACGTTTTCCACCTTTAATATGACCTATAAACTGTACCACTCAATTGAAAAACAAACTGAAATATTTTAGGTAGAAGGAAGAAAACAAAAAATAAAATAATGTGGTTGCATAAGTGTGCCCATCCTCTTATAATTGGGGATGTAGCTGTGTTCAGAATTAAGCAATCACATTCAAAATCATGTTAAATAGGAGTCAGCATACACCTGCCATCATTTAAAGTGCCTCTGATTAACCCCAAATAAAGTTCAGCTGCTCTAGTTGGTCTTTCCTGAAATTTTCTTAGTCGCATCCCACAGCAAAAGCCATGGTCCACAGAGAGCTTCCAAAGCATCTGAGGGATCTCATTGTTAAAAGGTATCAGTCAGGAGAAAGGGTACAAAAGAATTTCCAAGGCATTAGATATACCATGGAACACAGTGAAGACAGTCATCACCAAGTGAAGAAAATATGGCACAACAGTGACATTACCAAGAACTGGACGTCCCTTCAAAATTTATTAAAACACTAGAAGAAAACTGGTCTGGGAGGCTACCAAGAGGCCTACAGCAACATTAAATGAGCTGCAGGAATATCTGGCAAGTACTGGCTGTGTGGTACATGTGACAACAATCTCCCGTATTCTTCATATGTCTGGGCTATGGGGTAGAGTGGCAAGATGAAAGCCTTTTCTTACGAAGAAAAACATCCAAGCCAGGCTACATTTTGCAAAAACACATCTGAAGTCTCCCAAAAGCATGTGGGAAAAGGTGTTATGGTCTGATAAAACCAAGGTTGAACTTTTTGGCCATAATTCCAAAAGATATGTTTGGTGCAAAAACAACACTGCACATCACCAAAAGAACACCATACCCACAGTGAAGCATGGTGGTGTAAGCATCATGCTTTGGGGCTGTTTTTCTTCAGCTGGAACTGGGGCCTTAGTTAAGCTAGAGCAAATTATGACCAGTTCCAAATACCAGTCAATATTGGCACAAAACCTTCAGGCTTCTGCTAGAAAGCGGAACATGAAGAGGAACTTCATCTTTCAGCATGACAACGACCCAAAGCATACATCCAAATCAACAAAGGAATGGCTTCACCAGAAGAAGATTACAATTTTGGAATGGCCCAGCCAGAGCACAGACCTAAATCGGATTGAAAATCTGTGGGGTGATCTGAACAGGGCTGTGCACAGGAGATGCCCTTGCAATCTGACAGATTTGGAGTGTTTTTTCAAAGAAGAGTGGGCAAATCTTGCCAAGTCAAAGTGTGCCATGCTGATAGACCCATACCCAAAAAGACTGAGTGCTGTAATAAAATCAAAAGGGGCTTCAACAAAGTATTCGTTTAAGGGTGTTCACACTTATGCAACCATTATTTTATTTTTATATTTTTTCTTCACTCTACCTAAAAGATTTCAGTTTGTTTTTCAATTGAGTTGTACAGTTTATAACTTAACAGTAACATCCACATTGAAAGCCTCTTTAAAGGGAACCTGTCACCGGGATTTTGTGTATAGAGCTGAGGACATGGGTTGCTAGATGGCCGCTAGCACATCCGCAATACCCAGTCCCCATAGCTCTGTGTGCTTTTATTGTGTAAAAATAACGACTTGATGCATATGCAAATTAACCTGAGATGAGTCCTGTATATGAGATGAGTCAGGGACAGGACTCATCTCAGGTTAATTTGCATATGTATCAAATCGTTTTTTTGACACAATAAAAGCACACAGAGCTATAAGGGACTGGGTATTGCGGATGTGCTAGTGGCCATCTAGCAACCCACGTCCTCAGCTCTATACCCAAAATCCCGGTGACAGGTTCCCTTTAACAGTGACCTCCACAGTGCCCGACCCTTTAACAGTGACCTCTACAGCACCTTGCCCCTTTAATGCTAGGGCTACACGATGACATTTGTCACCAACATTTTGCCTCAACAATTTTTAGAATGGCAGTCTATGGTGTTGCACTGCGACATGTGACATGCTGCGACTGACATGACAGTTGCAAAAAATACATCCAAGATTGATTTTTCAGCGACTGTCGCAGTCTCAGCATGTCACATGTCAAAGTGTAATACCATAGACTATTATGAAAATTGTTGCGCAACATTGGTGCGACATCAATGTCACGCGACACATGTAGCAGTGTAGTTGTGCCCTATGTGGTGTGTGACCTAATGTCGCGCGACACATGTCATCGTGTAGCCCTAGCCTAAAGCCGACCTACAGCAGTGAAGAAAAATGGCTGGGTTGATATAGAAACCTGGAGTGAAACTGAGTGTATGCGGAGACTAAGGGCATGCAATCTTCTATTGGCTGATAAGTGACATGTGACCGTGTGTGTGGCAGTTGGGATATGAAGAGAAAGACTTGCAAGCTTGTATTGGCTAATGCAGGTAATTTTTGGGGGATATCTCAGGAACGGTACGTCCTAGAGAGCTGTGACCCCCCCCCCCCCCCCCCAAGATTTCTTTCCAGGTAGCAAGGGATGTGTATACCAAGTTTTGCTGAAATCAATGGTTGCACTTTTGAGTGATCGCGGAACATACATGCACAGATATATACGTCGTTCTTTAACCCTTTCATGACCAAGGGTCATTGATGCCCCAATGTCCAGGTCAAAATGAACAAATCTGACATGTGTCACTTTATGTGGTAATAGCTTTGGAACACTTTTACTTATCCACGCCATTATGAGATTGTTTTCTCGTGACACATTGTACTTCATGATAGTCATATATTTGAGTCAATATATTTCACCTTTATTTATGAAAAAATCCCAAATTTACCAAAAATTTTGAAAAATTCACAATTTTCCAAATTTCTATTTCTCTGCTTCTAAAACAGAAAGTGATACCTAATAAAATATTTATTACTTAACATTTTTTAAGAAAATTTCCAAAACCCACTTTTTAAGGACCAGTTCAGGTCTGAAGTCCCTTTGTGGGGCTTACATAGTGGAAACCCCCATAAATGACCCCATTATAGAAACTACACCCCTCAAGTTACTCAAAACTGATTTTACAAACTTTGTTAAATTTTTAGGCGTTCCACAAGAATTAAAGGAAAATGGAGATGAAATTTAAAAATTTAACTTTTTGGGCAGATTTTCCATTTTATATATTTTTTTTCTTTAACACATTGATGGTTAACAGCCAAACAAAACTCAATATTTATTACCCTCATTCCGCGGTCGTAAACTGTTCACATGTGGTCGTAAACTGCTTGACGGGCACAAGGCAGGGCGCAGAAGGAAAGGAAAGCCATACGGTTTTTGGAAGGTAGATTGTGCTGGATTGGTTTTCTGAACGCCATATGTTTTTTATTTTTCTGCTGATCGTCTTGTGCAGGGGCTCGTTTTTTGCAGTAAGTGTTTAGATTTTTATTGGTACCATTTTTGGGTACATAGGATTTTTTGATCATTCATTATTACACTTTATGGGGCAAGGTGACCCAAAAATTGGAACAGTTTTCATTTAATTATTTTTACAGCGTTCATATGAGGAGTTAGGTCATGTGATAGTTTTATAGAGAAGATCGTTACGGACATGGCAATACCTAATATGTATACTTTTTATTTATTTAAGTTTTACACAATAATAGCATTTCTGAAAACAAAAAAAAATGATGTTTTAGTGTCTCTATAGTCTGAGAGCCATAGCTTTTTTATTTTTTGGGCGATTGCCTTAAATAGGGTATAATTTTTTGCGGGACGAGGTGACGGTTTGATTGGTATTATTTTGGGGGTCATAAGCCTTTTTGATCGCTTGCTGTTGCACTTTTTGTGATGTAAGGTGACAAAAATAGCTTTTTGGCACAGTTTTTTTATTTTATTTTTATGGTGTTTATCGGACCATCATGTGATATATTTATAGAGACAGTCGTTACGGACGCGGTGACACCTAATATGTGTATTTTATTTTTTAATTTTTATATAGGAATAGGCAATGTCTTTTTTTATTTACATTTTTATTTATTTATTGATTGATTTTTACTTTTATTATTTTCACTTTTTTTTATCAGTTCCCTCTTGGATCTTGAAGATCCAGTGGGGCTGATAGTTGTACTATACTTTGCAATGCTCTTGCATTGCAAAGTATAATACTTCCAGATTGCCTGTAGGTGGCAGCACTGGACGCCTTTGTCATGGCAACCATCGGGTGCTGCAATCACAGCGCTGCAGCCCCGATGGTGGAGAGAGGGAGCTCCCTCCCTATGTTAACCCCATGGATGCCGCAACCGCAGCATCTATGGGGTTACAGGAGAGTGTCAGCATAGACCTGACACTCTCTGCTGATGGCGGCGGCTCAGGAATGGAGCTGCCGCCATCACACACATAATGGGGAATCGGGGGCAGCGCTGGAAGGGGGGGTCGGGGGGGTACAGACTACAATGGGGCAGGAGGGGTGGCTAGAAAATTAATGCATGGGGCGGGGAGGGGGCGGATTGCATGTCAGGAAGGAGATGAGCAGGAAGGAGATGAGGGCACAGATCGGCAGGGCACAGATCGGGGGGGCACAGAGGGGCACCATGGGCTTAGAGCGGCACAGATCGGGGGGGTTTATGAGTAACACTATCGGCTTTCAGGCTCTGATCTGCAGAGCGCAGATCAGAGCCTGAAACCGGCATTTTGACACTGCTGCGATCCGATTGGTTAGTCTGCACAGAATAACCAATCGGGTCGATTGCCGGCAAGGGGCTACTCTGATTGGTCCCTTGCCGGCATTACTGCACTGTATGCTGTCCGTGACAGCATACATGGCAGGGGCAGAAGCTTTAATCTAAGCGCTTTGCAGCGCTTGGATTAAAGAGCTGCCAGAACGTATATATACGTGGTAGCTGCACGGGGTATGTGCAGCTATCACGTATATATACAGATTGCGGTCGGGAAGGGGTTAAATATATAGATCCAACTCTATATTGCTTTCAAAGTATTATCCTGGGAAACCTCTTTATCTTTTTGAGAACTGTAAATACAGGAAAATACAAGACTATAACTGGCCTTCTACCTACAAAAGAAAAAACAAATATGAAAGGTCTTCACAATATTTGTTTGTGTGCTTGATCACAAATCCAATCAGCATTCACCTTTTATTTAACCTCCTTCGAATGTCTGCCTTTCACAAAAGACATCTTTGTTATTTAGGACAAAGCAGGAACAATAGCTTCCAATCAATCTCTATGAGCTTCTTTCCTTAAAGGACATTATGTATCAGAGATGTCTAGTAAGATCATTTAGATGCCAATTATTTTATTGTCCAATTTTTATTTTACTGTAAATTATTGTAATTACCGTATTAGAGAGAAGGGATAACATAAATTACTATCACAGGTGCATAGTCTTTAATTAGAATTTTACAGTGGCCTCTGTAATCTCTCTTATTATATTATAGTTATTGTATCTGAGTCCTCCTGCTATGCTGATTGGGAAAAAAAAATCTTCATTTTTCATGGCATACCATACTGCCATCATCTGTGGCAGAATCAGCGCGACAAGGATTCCTGATGCAGTGGAATTTTATAATGATCACTATTAGTATTCGCAAATTTAAAGTGGTTGTCAAGAATTAGAAAAGTATTGCTAATTTCTTCCAAAGAAAAACAATGTCCTACCTGTCCACATGTTCTGACTTGTACTGCAGGTAAGCTCCATTGTACTAAATAGTTCTGAGCTATAATGTCACATACAACCTATAGCAAATGTGGTGCTGTTTGTAGAAGAAAGCCACCTTTGGAATATTCTTGTGGAATCCTCAATTCAAACAGAATTTCGCACTTCAGGCTGAAGTTTCTCTAAAGGCCCCCTTTACACCTCCTCAATTGAGCAGATAATTGTCGGAAAGCAAGAGTTCATGCAACGATCTCCTCCACAGTATTGGGAGGAGCAATCGCTCATCCCCATACAAACTCGTTGTTTGCAGGCAGCAAAGTGATGTTTCCGCACCAATGATCCTATTACCTGATGAACGAGTAGTTTGGGTAGTCACAGACAGATTATCAAGCAGTCTAAAGGTACCTTAACTCCCATAGACCTCAAAGGAGAGAGCTGCACAAATGTGTGGCCACCTTTGCATTTTTTGGCAACCAGTAAGCCTATGCATTGAGGGTGCACTTTAAAATTAATTATCAAATATAATTTTGGGGGATATTTATCAAAACTGGTGTAAATGAAAACTGGCTTAGATTCCACCTTTCATTTCCCAAAGAAGCGTTGAAAAATGAAAGGTGCAATCTGATTAGTTCCTAAGGCTAATTTCACACTAGCGTTTCTATCTTCCAGTATATAGATCCGTCATAGGGTCTCAATACAGGTAAAAAAAAAACTATTCTGTTTTGTCCCCATTCATTGTCAATGGGGGCAAAACGTAACTGAACAGAGCGCTCCAAAATGCATTCCGTTCCGTTTGGTTGCGTTTTCATAACAGAGAGCGGTTTGCTGCGGTTTGGCAGCATGCTGCAGTTTTCTTTCCGTCATGGGATGCTGAGCAACTCTTACACTGTCTGACACAATAGAAAACGGATCCATCCTACATTGACTTTCAATGGAGTTCATGATGGATCCGTCTTGGGTATGTTAAAGATAATACAACCGGATCCATTCATAACGGATGCAGACGGTTGTATTATCCAATAACAGAAGCGTTTTTGCTGAACCCTGCCAGATCCAACAAAAACACTAGTGTGAAAGTTGCCTAAGGCTACTTTCACACTAGTGTTAATATTTTCCATAGGGTCTCAATACCGGGAAAAAAAAAAAAACGCTTCTGTTTTGTCCCATTTCATTGTTAATGGGGACAAAATGTAACTGAACAGAACGGAATGCTCCAAAATGCCGTTCTCACACCAGAGAGCAAACCACAGCATGCTGTGGTTTGCTTTCCGTCCTGGGATGCAGAGCAAGACGTGACCCACGATGCAAGTCAATGGGACGGATCCGTTTTCTCTGACACAACAGAAAACAGGTCCGTCCCCCATTGACTTTCAATGGAGTTCATGACAGATCTGTCTTGTCTATGTTACAGATAATACAACCAGATCTGTTCATATCGGATGCAGACGGTTGTATTATCAATAACGGAAGTGTTTTTGCTGAACCCTGACGGATCCAGTAAAAATGCTAGTGTGAAAGTATCCTTAGCCAGTTTTTCTCTACACCAGTTTTGATAAATCTCCCCCATTGTGTTTATCTTTGAATTTCTGGAACTCTAACATTAGTTTAGTCTGCAATACCTGGGGCATTATTATAAGAAGTTCCAGACCAACCCCGATCAGAAAATAAGGGCTTTAAAATTCCCATAACATTAATGGGATGCATCAGCTAATCTGTTCTAATAAACATAAGGCACCATTATATTTGGTATCAGCCTTCCTGGTTGAGTTAAAGATTCCAGTAATTGATACAACCATTGTTACTTCGCAGAGTAGATGTTTTACCATATGAATAAGGTCAACCTTGAGGAAAGAATAAATATGGAATTTCATGCAGGGTAATAGAAATTTCTGTATATTTTTTATAAAAATGGATGACTTTTTCCATCATAAAGGTCATATAGGAAGACAAGGCAGACAGAGAAAAATTTAATAAAAAACCTGCATACTTTATAAATCTAATAAAGCAACATGTTTAATTACATATATGCAATATAATTACATTACAGAAATTGTACTAAATAAACCAGATGCATAAGCTCATTTCCAGAAGACTTTTTTTATTTTACATTCTAAGATCTAGAAGTCTTACTTTGTAAGTCGTATGTCTTAAAATGTGGAGTGCTTCTTGTATTTGTTTTAAAGGAGATTGTAAATGAAGCAGAAAAATGTTTTATAAAGGTGATTTTATCCATCAAAACCAAATGTGACAACATACTTATTTTCCCATCAAAACAACTTAATGCATTGTAGAACAATGGGTTGTAACCTGTACTGGAGCAAATACAGAGGAGATGCCACAAGAGCAGACAAGCAGAACTGTCTCCTGGTTTTGTATATGTTATAGAGTGCTTGTGTACGTGTCTATATATTGTGTGGTGCAAAGTTTTTCTGTACTACTTGTGAATCATTTCATATATACTGAAACTCCAATTACGTCATTATTTATAACCCATCATCATACATCATCTGCTTCAGTCCTGTCAAATTATAGAAAATTGAAAGTGCCAAGGGAGACATCAGAATAGCATATTCTTGGTCTGTCACTGTGGTTGTCTGGGTTAGAAAACCTATTTTAAATACTCTAGGAATTCTGAAATAATATAGGTATAGGATCCAATATTCTGAACTGGCTAATGAATTTGGTGATCCTTTCTCTGAGAACACAGAATTGTGTATGGCTTTATTCAGATTAAAGGGATCATAGTACATACATCATAGGTTTTTTTTGTATTCTTCTGATGCAGTACTTTTTTTTTCTAAAATAACAGACCTCAGGCAGAAATGGCTCAAATGGATGCCAAATTTGCATAACTTATATTCAGGATCTGTTTTATTTTTATAGTATCCATTTTTTATATTTTTTATATTCTGTTCTTTTGATGGATCAGAAGAATGGAAAAAGAAATGGTGATCTCATCTCAGCCTAATATGGAATCTGTGTAAGAATGTAGTATGACAGTCTGCTACTCATTAATATGCAAGGTTGTATTTGTAGCTGGCCTAACAGTTTGCTGACCATGCCTACTTGACTTGGCCACACCTTCTGCCAGTTTGGCTCCACCTACAACATGGGGCCATTTTTACATTCTTTTCCAGGGCCACTTTGAGTTCCCAATCAACCCCTGGACTCCCCCATGCATAATGGCCACATGTTTGGCTCTGCAAATGTGTATGAGTAGTTAATGGTGAGAGAGGAGAAAGCTCCTGCTAGACACTTTTGTTCACAACTTATCTCCTGGAGAACAATATAATTGGGCAAAAAATAATTAGCTTCCACTACTCCATCTCTTCCTTGACATTATCAGTAGGGGAAGAGTTTAAATTCTTGCATCATGGTGAGGAGACTGAAATGGCTGCTGCTGCTATTGCTGCCAGGGCTTCTGCTGCTGATGGTGGCAAGAAGGGGGTGACTCTACGGGAGGTGGAGAGGGGCCTCTCTTTCAGCTCATCGTAAGCTGCAACAAGCTGTGTACACAGTGTTTCCTGGTTATAATGAAATATGTCCTCCTTTAAGAGGGACAAAAACATTCCCCCATTTTAGAAACATAGAATGTGTCGGCAGATAAGAACCATTTGGCCCATCTAGTCTGCCCAATATACTGAATACTATGGATAGCCCCTGGCCCTATCTTATATGAAGGATGGCCTTATGCCTATCCCATGCATGCTTAAACTCCTTCACTGTATTTGCAGCTACCACTTCTGCAGGAAGGCTATTCCATGCATCCACTACTCTCTCAGTAAAGTAATACTTCCTGATATTACTTTTAAACCATTGCCCCGCTAATTTAAAACTATGTCCTCTTGCAGCAGTTTTTCTTCTTTAAATATTCTCTCCTCTTTTACCTTGTTGATTCCCTTTATGTATTTAAAAGTTTCTATCATATCCCCTCTGTCTTGTCTTTCTTCCAAGCTATACATGTTAAGGTCCTTTAATCTTTCCTGGTAAGTTTTATCCTGCAATCCATGTACCAGTTTAGTAGCTCTTCTCTGAACTCTCTCCAAAATATCAATATCCTTCTGAAGATATGGTCTCCAGTACTGAGCACAATACTCCAAATGAGGTCTCACTAGTGCTCTGTAGAGCGCATGAGCACCTCCCTCTTTCTACTAGTAATGCCTCTCCCTATACACCCAAGCATTCTGCTAGCATTTCCTACTGCTCTATGACATTGTCTACCTACCTTTAAGTCTTCTGAAATAATGACCCCTAAATCCCTTTCCTCAGATACTGAGGTTAGGACTGTATCACTGATTTTATATTCTGCTGTTGGGTTTTTACGCCCCAGGTGCATTATTTTGCACTTATCCACATTAAATTTTAGTTGCCGGATTTTTGACCATTCCTCTAGTTTTCCTAAATCCTTTTCCATTTGGTGTATCCCTTCAGGAACATCAATCCTGTTACAAATCTTTGTGTCATCAGCAAAAAGACACACCTTACCATCGAGGCCTTCTGCAATTTCTCTGATAAAGGTATTAAACAATATGGGTCCCAGAACAGATCCCTGAGGTACCCCACTAGTAACAAGACCTTGGTCTGAATATACTCCATTGACTAAAGCCCTCTGTTGCCTGTCCCTCAGCCACTGCCTAATCCATTCAACAATATGGGAGTCCAAGCCCAAAGACTGCAATTTATTGATAAGCCTTCTGTGTGGTACAGTATCAAAAGCCTTACTGAAGCCTAGATAAGCGATGTCTACTGCACCTCCGCCATCTATTGTTTTAGTCACCCAATCAAAAAAATCAATAAGATTAGTTTGACATGATCTCCCTGCAGTAAACCCATGCTGTTTTTCATCTTTCAATCCACGGGATTTTAGATGTTCCACAATCCTCTCCTTAAGTATGGTTTCCATTAATTTCCCCACTATTGATGTCAGGCTTACTGGCCTATAGTTGCCCGATTCCTCCCTACTACCTTTCTTGTGAATCGGCACAACATTTGCTAATTTCCAATCTTCTGGGACGACTCCTGTTGCCAGTGATTGGTTAAATAAATCTGTTAATGGTTTTGCTAGTTCACCGCTGAGCTCTTTTAATACCTTTGGGTGTATCCCATCAGGCCCCTGTGACTTATTTGTATTGATTTTAGACAGCTGACTTAGAACCTCTTCCTCTGTAAAGACACATGCATCAAAAGATTCATTATTCTTCTTTCCTAACAGGTCCTTTTCCTTCATTTTCCTTCGTAAAGACTGAACAGAAGTATTCATTGAGGCAGTCAGCTAGTTCTTTATCTTCTTCCATATACCTTCCTTCTTTTGTTTTTAATTTTGTAATTACTTGTTTTAGTTTCCTTTTTTCATTTATGTATCTGAAGAATGCCTTATCGCCTTTTTTCCCTGACTGAGCTAATTTCTCTTCTGCCTGTGCTTTAGAAGCTCTTATAACTTGTTTGGCCTCTCTCTGCCTAATCTTGTAAATTAGCCTGTCATCCTCGTTGTTGTTTTTTTATAATTCCTAAATGCTATCTTTTTGTTTTTAATGATTTTGGCCACTTCTGCTGAGTACCACAGTGGTCTTTTCCTTTTTTTCTTTTACTGACAAGCCTAATGCAATTTTCTGTTGCCTTCAATAGTGCCTCTTTTAAGTAGTCCCATTTCTCCTGGACTCCAATGAAACTGTTCCAATCTGATAGGGACTCATATATCACTAATCTAATTTTAGAAAAGTCCGTTTTTCTAAAATCTAAAACTTTTGTTTTTGTGTGGTGTGACTCAGTCACTGTACTTATAGTAAACCACACTGACTGGTGATCACTAGATCCCAAGCTTTCCCCTACAGTAATATCATATACCAAATTCCCATTTGTGAATACTAAATCTAAAATGGCCTCCTTCCGGATTGGCTCCTCAACTTCTTGTTGTAGAGATAATCCCAGTAGGGAATTTAGAATATCTGTACTCCTGGCAGAACTAGCTATTTTGGTTTTCCAGTTTACATCAGGAAGATTGAAGTCTCCCATAATGATAACTTCCCCCTTCAATGTCATTTTAGCTATTTCCTCAACTAGTAGATCATCTAATTCTTTGACTTGGCTAGGTGGTCTATATATCACACCTACACGAGTTACCTTATGATTATCAAGCTGCAAGGTAACCCAAACTGACTCTAAATTGTTCTCGCTAACTTGTATCAAATTATATTTTATGCTGTCTTTCACATACAGGGCCACCCCTCCCCCCTTCTTGCCTTCTCTGTCTTTCCTGTATAGAGAGAACCCTGGTATTGATATATCCCAGTCATTACTCCCCTTGAACCACGTCTCAGTAACAGCCACTACATCTATATTCTCAGATGCCATTATAGCCTCAAGTTCATTGATCTTATTCCCTAAACTGTGAGCATTTGTAGATAAGAATCTGAGCTTGTCATTTCTTAACCTTTGTGCTACTGGCATCTTCTGGCATTGTTCAGTGTTAACACTCACAGGTGAATTGATGCTGTACTCTGTGTATTGGTGTACTTATCACCTATGTACTGGTTCAATTTAAATTGAGCAATTCCAAAAAAATACAATTCCAACTATGTGGATATATAATAAATAGAAACAGTCGATTGAGGTCTGCTGCTTATTTTCAAGTTAACAATCACAGGTAAATTGTTGCACTACCCTGTGTTTTGGTGTACTGATCACCTATATGTTGGTTTAATTAAATTGAATAATCCCCCACCCAAAAAAAACTAAATTGTAATTGTGTGTATGTTAAAGAAACAAAAATGGATGATTAACCCCTTAAGGACCCACGCCGTACATGTACGGCACTGGTGGATGTGACTTAAGGACCAGCACCGTACATGTACGGCGGGCTTATCGGGCAGGTTCAGGAGCTGAACCCGCCCAATCAGCGGCACGGACCCGGCAGTCACTGACAGCCGGACCCCTGCTGCATATGCCAGCATCAGTGAAAACACTGATGCAGGCATGTTAACCCTTTGCATGCTGTGGTCTAAGCTGACTGCAGCATGCAGAGGGTTCACTGAGGGTACCAGTGCCCTACGCTTCCCCGACGGGTCCCCGCACTGCAGTGGAGGAGACCTTATGGCAGAGAAGGCAAGCCCAATGCCTTCCATAGGCATTGGAGCTTGCCTTCTACAAAAGCCTGTAAGATCCAGCTCTTAGCCTGGGTCTCACAGGCAGGCTGGAAGCATAAAAGCTGACAGCCAATGAATTACAATATAGATTGTATTGTAATGCATTGCAAAGGGAATCAGAACCCAGAAGTTAAAGTCCCAGAGTGGGACAAAAAAAAAGAGAGAAAAAAGTTTTTTTTTTTTTAAAGTTTCAAGTAAAAAATGAAAAATTCCTAAATAAAACATATAAAATTGTAAAAAAAAAACGAAAAAAAAAAAAAAAACTTACATATGGGCATTGGGTATTGCTGCATCTATAATGACCAGCTCTACAAAAATATCTCTACAAAAATATCAGATGACATGCCCTCACCTGAACGCTGTAGAAAAAAACTGTGCAAAAACAATCATTTTTTGTCACCTTACAACACAAAAAGTGCAACACCAAGCGATCAAAAGGTGTATTCCCCCAAAATAGTACTATTCAAACTGTCACCTCATCCCACAAAAATGAGCCCCTACATAAAACAATCGGGCAAAAAAAATAAAAAACACTATGGCTCTCATATTAGATATCGCCTCGTCCATAAAAACCTGCTGAATAAAAATATCACATGAACTAACCCCTCAGGTGAACACCGTAAAAAAAATCAAATAAAAACGGTGTAAAAAAAGCTATTTTTTGTCACCTTACATCACAAAAAGAATAATACCAAGCAATCAAAAAGTCATACGCACCCCAAAATCATACCAATCAAACCGACATCATATTCCGCTAAAAATTAGACCCTACCTAACACATTCACCCAAAAACAAAATATATATGGCTCTCAGAATATGGAGACACTCAAACATGATTTTTTTTTTGTTTAAAAATTGCTTTTATTGTGTAAAACTTAATTAAATAAATAAAAATACATATTAGGTATTGCCAAGTCCATGACAACCTGCACCTGCTGTATAAAAATATCACATTAACTAACCCCTCAGGTGAACACCGTAGAAATTTTTTGTCACCTTACATCACAAAAAGGGTAATACGAGCAATCAAAAATTCATATGCACCCTAAAATAGTAACAATCAAACCATCAACTCATACTGAAAAAAATGAGCCCCTACATAAGACAGTCACCCAAAATATAAATATAAAACTATGGCTTTCAGAATATGGAGACACTAAAAAAATCTATTTTTTTTTCAAAAATGCTTTATTATGTAATGTCCGTAACAACCTGTTCTACAAAAATAGCACATGATCTAACCTGTCAGATTTAACACTGTAAAAAACAAAAAAGGTGTTAAAACTGCTATTTTTATTACCTTGCCTAACAAAATGTGTAATATAGAGCAACTAAAAATCATATGTACCCTAAAATAGTACCAACAAAACTGCCACCTTATCCTGTAGTTTCTAAAATGGGGTAACTTTTTTGGAGTTTCTATTCTAGGGGTGCATCAAGGGGTCTTCAAATGTGATATGGCAACCTAAAATTATCCCAGTGAAATCTGCCCTTTCAAAAAACATATGGCATTACTTTCCTTCTACGCACTGCCGTGTGCCCGTACAGCAGCTTACGACCACATATGGGGTGTTTTCATAAACTACAGAATCAGGGTAACAAATATTGAGTTTTGTTTGGCTGTTATCCCTTGCTTTGTTACTGGAAAAAATTTATTAAAATCTAAAATCTGGCAAAAAAGTGAAATTCTGAAATTTCATTTACATTTTCCTTTAATTCTTGTGGAACACCTAAAATTCTAGTTCAATTCTGGTGCATGATGCTACATTGTAAGCCATACGCCAATACACAGGCCACAACTACTTTCTACTAAGCCAAGTCTAATACTTTTACTAAATGTGTTGGAGAACATGTGTGCCACAATTCTGGCTCAATCAGAGAGTTCTGGTGAATATAGTAAATCTGATCAATAATCTCAATATCTTGGCCATGGCAGAGTGATGTTTTGCAGACATCCCTCAAGCACCTACCACCAGGGGCACATGCTTCCTCATCCAAAGCTCTGCAATCAACCATAACATTCTTAAAAAATTTATGAGAAGTTGAATGCCTGCAATTATCTTTAGCCCTACAAGATATATAGGGATCGTTAAAAAAAAGCTGAATTAAGTTAATATATGTAAGACATCAAATTACTTCAAGAAACAAATAACAAATGGGATGTGTGGGAAGCATGATAGAAGACGAGGGGAAGAAAAATGAAAGAAAGTGGGGAGTGAATGAGTATCTAACAGAAAGCTGAAAATCTCTTCATAAAACTTACCCTGAATATTGTGCTGGGATCTTCATTGAGATTAACCCTGGTTATAACTCGACCAGTATTCTCCTCTACATCAAATATACTAGCACTATATGGAAATACGGACACATCCACCTTGTACCTCACAAGACTTGCAGGCGTACCCTAAAAAAGGCGCAAAAAGTTAAAATGAAACTGTAAATACCTGATGAATGCATTCAATAAAACAACACGTGACTAAATGAGATAAACAAGGATGAAACATAAAATCAGAGCTTAAATGTTATTATAATAACCAAGATCATAAACAGGAATAAAACAAATACCAGTGAAGCAGGAGTGTGGTATATTTAGTAAAAAAAAAAACATGAAGAAAAATAATCTAAAACATGTCATATCCGTTAATATAATAAAATGCTGCAAAACTCCAAATTATACAAATTATAGGAGCAAAACAAGACATATTTATCAATGACCCTATTGATCCTACTTTCTCTCTCAGGATCTTTCAATTCCTGTACATTGTTATATGCTGCTAATCTGTGTTTAGAAATCATAATATTAAAGGGCTGAATACTACTCCACTTATTGATAATCTATGCTCAGTATAGGCTATCAATTGGCAGGGTTTGACACCAAGCACCCAACGGACTAGCTGTTATTCAGTAACACCTGCGTTGGAACTACACAGCAAAATACATTGTATATTTTAATGTAGCTTTGTAGTCCTGACACCTCCACTGATGACATATAAAAAGAGTGGAACACCCCCTTAAAGAATAGTTCCGAAACAGTGTCTCTCCAAAGGTAAAACAATACAAAATACTAATGCTTTGTGTCTGTCACTCCTCATACGCACACACACCATCATAAAGATTAAAGGAGAGCTGTCATGGTGCCTATGCAATTACATCATATTACTGCTACAGGTAGGTAACCCTGTTAGCAAAAGCATCACAACAAATGTTTCACCATTTGGCTGCTAGGAGCACTGAAGGAATACACCGCACACAGTTTATAAGCCTGGTGCATTCATGAGGAGAGCACTCTTCCACCTCTTCCCACTTGCTGTTTAGGAACATATGCACTGTAGCCTTTCAGTCACTGCAGAGAGGTTGGAGGAATGCCCTTCTCATAATTCATGTGTCTGGTGTATTCTTTTATCATTCCTAGTAGCCATATGGTACACCTTTTTCCCCATTTTGTCTACTGGCAGTATAGACCGACTGTACCACTGTTCCTCAGCTTCGTTAGCAAATTCAGCGTAAGATACATTCAAGGTCAGAGTCTCCTTAGGAGTCTTCTATAGCAACAGATTTACTAATGTTTGAGAAGATTCATAATCTGAGGAGGGGTCAGTGCTGTACAAGCAGTCTCAAAGCAGACTGTCCTGATCATAAAAATTGCATGTGAGGTAGATTGCCTTTAAAAGGAAGGAACAATGACAAGTGTCCTAGTGTATTCTGATGACAAAACAATTCACAGAAGCGTACGCCAAAGTAGGCCACTAAAAATTAGGACCCTTACCGTCTTGGCAGCATGCTAAATCATTGTGAGCTATGGCAGAAAATATAGCTACATGTAAATAAGACATCACAGACAATAGACAGGACATCCTGTGTACTTGACCTTTAGGTCTAAAAAAAATGCACACATTTGCCAGACCAATGGGTGGTAGCAGAGAGGGAGAGCAGAACAGAGCCACTCAACAATCACTGTATCGTGCAGCAGCCATACAAACATTGATGCCAACGAATGAAACAAAGATACAGTTGGTTACTCCACCACTGGAAGCTTTTGGGTTAAGACAAGTGCTATGCAGAATGCATTTCAAATAGTTTCTGTCTGTAGAAAAATAAATTCTTACATTGATGTCAATGACACAAATGTAGCAACATTTGATGCTTTTCTTATACCATGCCTATTATGGGCAGTCATTGAGCTACACCACAATTGGCACCTTTTTTTTTTTTACTTATCCTAATTAATAAATCTAGCCTAAACTATATTTCCATTGGAGGCCACACAAACTTTTTTCATTTTTTTCTATATTTGACGATTTACAAATTTTATCATTAAGATGTTGTATCACTTATTCCAAAACCTTCCATACATTATTTAAAGGCGTTTTCCATGATCAACAAAAAGTTTTTGCCAAGTAAGTGGGCTGAAAATAATTAACAAAAGGCCTATTACTCAACTTATAAAACCCCTGCCATTCCAGCACGACTATTAGCTCCAATGTTATACAGCATGAGACAGCTGAGGCTAGGGTTGGGTAGACAGGCACCATAACACAGCAGCAGAGTAATCAAAGGCTGACAGGGATCACTTGTTTTTTTTCTGATCCAGAAAAACTCCCTTAATAAATAAATTTATCACCTCGATTTACCACTTTAAACTGCAGTACAGCACAAGTCATATCGCTTAAACTGACCTATGATTGGTACCTTTTATTCTCTTACTCCCACCCCGGTTCCCCACTGCAAACCACCACTGAATTACACAGTGTTCGTGCTCAAGATGTCCTCTCGATTTGGTTTGCTTTCCTCAATCCAACAATGCAATCCAGTATAGATTAGCAGCGGCAGGCGGTAAGGGCACATGGAAAGTATGAAAATATAAAGTACTGAGTGGAGGTCAGTTTAAGGCTATGTTCACATTTCCAGCAGGTTATTGTGGCATACTGTTCTTGTGAAGAAACATACTACTGGCGTTACCGTATCTGGCATAGCCAGACACCGCCAGGCAGTGCAGGATCACCATTGACTATAATGGGATCCAATAACAATCCAGTGGGTTTCCTATATACATTCTGGCTTTCTGATGGACAAATACTGTTGCATGCAGTGGTATTTGTCTGGCAGAAAGCAGACATTTTTAGCCATAAACGCCCTGGATCACAATGGGAGCCCATTATATTCCATGTGAATCCAGCAGTGCGTGGTGGTGTGCGGTATCAGGCTATGGTGGATACGATAATTCTGGTAGTCTGTTGCACTGCTGAAACAGACTGCCAGATTTGTTTGCTGGAGATGTGAATGTAGTCTAAGCAGTTCCAGTTATGAGGCAATATATTTCACAGTTTCTTCAAATTTATGACTCATTTAGTTGCCAAGTTTCTAAGCTCTGACTCATATTTGACATAAGTCAGGTCCAGGTCTAGTGCCATTAAATTTCACAATAATAATATGTTTTGCAATTGGAAAGTTTTCAGTAGTAGTATCTTTCTGACTCAAGTCTGCTTCCATTTCTTTATTGTAAAAGTTCAAGGTTGCATATATGAGCACAAAACTATTGGTTTTCTAAAAGCATTGCAACAGGATAAAAGGTTGTTCTACATAAGAGAAGTGAACTTTCCGAATTAAAATGAAATATTTCCAAAGTATGATTATTACAAAAAATATGTTCATTCTAAAAGTTTTCATAGTTTTCTAAGCATCAATTTGCAGTCATAGAGACTCGGTTGAAATCTGGCACTTCCAGCAGAAATTTTTGTAAGACAGGCTTATATTAAAAAAGACAAGCACAAACAGGATCTGTAATCAGAGATGAATGCAGTACTGCAATATTAGGGCATCAAGGCATCTAGTCGGAAGTGTTCTGCTCGGGATGCATAGTGGTTATCAGTAGAGTTGAGCGAACACCTGGATGTTCGGGTTCGAGAAGTTCGGCCGAACATCCCGGAAATGTTCGGGTTCGGGATCCGAACCCGATCCGAACTTCGTCCCGAACCCGAACCCCATTGAAGTCAATGGGGACCCGAACTTTTCGGCACTAAAAAGGCTGTAAAACAGCCCAGGAAAGAGATAGAGGGCTGCAAAAGGCAGCAACATGTAGGTAAATCCCCTGCAAACAAATGTGGATAGGGAAATGAATAAAAATAAAAATTAAATAAATAAAAATTAACCAAAATCAATTGGAGAGAGGTCCCATAGCAGAGAATCTGGCTTCACGTCACCCACCACTGTAAGAGTCCATTTTCATAAATTTAGGCCCAGCACCCAGGCAGAGGAGAGAGGTCCCGTAACAGAGAATCTGGCTTCATGTCAGCAGAGAATTAGTCTGCATGTCATAGCAGAGAATGAGGCTTCACGTCAGCCACCACTGCAACAGTCCATTGGCATATATTTAGGCCCAGCACCCAGGCAGAGGAGGGAGGTCCCGTAACAGAGAATCTGTCTTCATGTCAGCAGAGAATCAGTCTGCATGTCATAGCAGAGAATGAGGCTTCACGTCAGCCACCACTGCAACAGTCCATTGGCATATATTTAGGCCCAGCACCCAGGCAGAGGAGGGAGGTCCCGTAACAGAGAATCTGTCTTCATGTCAGCAGAGAATCAGTCTGCATGTCATAGCAGAGAATGAGGCTTCACGTCAGCCACCACTGCAACAGTCCATTGGCATATATTTAGGCCCAGCACCCAGGCAGAGGAGAGAGGTCCCGTAACAGAGAATCTGTCTTCATGTCAGCAGAGAATTAGTCTGCATGTCATAGCAGAGAATGAGGCTTCACGTCAGCCACCACTGCAACAGTCCATTGGCATATACTTAGGCCCACACACACAGGCAGAGGAGAGAGGTCCCGTAACAGAGAATCTGTCTTCATGTCAGCAGAGAATTAGTCTGCATGTTATAGCAGAGAATGAGGCTTCACGTCAGCCACCACTGCAACAGTCCATTGGCATATATTTAGGCCCAGCACACACACAGGCAGAGGAGAGAGGTCCCGTAACAGAGAATCTGTCTTCATGTCAGCAGAGAATTAGTCTGCATGTCATAGCAGAGAATGAGGCTTCACGTCAGCCACCACTGCAACAGTCCATTGGCATATATTTAGGCCCAGCACCCAGGCAGAGGAGGGAGGTCCCGTAACAGAGAATCTGGCTTCATGTCAGCAGAGAATCAGTCTGCATGTCATAGCAGAGAATGAGGCTTCACGTCAGCCACCACTGCAACAGTCCATTGGCATATATTTAGGCCCAGCACACACACAGGCAGAGGAGAGAGGTCCCGTAACAGAGAATCTGTCTTCATGTCAGCAGAGAATTAGTCTGCATGTCATAGCAGAGAATGAGGCTTCACGTCAGCCACCACTGCAACAGTCCATTGGCATATATTTAGGCCCAGCACACACACAGGCAGAGGAGAGAGGTCCCGTAACAGAGAATCTGGCTTCATGTCAGCAGAGAATTAGTCTGCATGTCATAGCAGAGAATGAGGCTTCACGTCAGCCACCACTGCAACAGTCCATTGGCATATATTTAGGCCCAGCACACACACAGAGGAGGGAGGTCCCGTAACAGAGAATCTGTCTTCATGTCAGCAGAGAATTAGTCTGCATGTCATAGCAGAGAATGAGGCTTCACGTCAGCCACCACTGCAACAGTCCATTGGCATATATTTAGGCCCAGCACACAGGCAGAGGAGAGAGGTCCCGTAACAGACAATCTGGCTTCATGTCAGCAGAGAATCATTCTGCATGTCATAGCAGAGAATCAGGCTTCACGTCACCCAACATTGGAACAGTCCATTGGCATATATTTAGGCCCCGGCACCCAGACACAGGAGAGGTTCATTCAACTTTGGGTAGCCTCGCAATATAATGGTAAAATGAAAATAAAAATAGGATTGAATGAGGAAGTGCCCTGGAGTCCAATAATATATGGTTAAGGGGAGGTAGTTAATGTCTAATCTGGACAAGGGACGGACAGATCCTGTGGGATCCATGCCTGGTTCATTTTTATGAACGTCAGCTTGTCCACATTGGCTGTAGACAGGCGGCTGCGTTTGTCTGTAATGACGCCCCCTGCCGTGCTGAATACACGTTCAGACAAAACGCTGGCCGCCGGGCAGGCCAGCACCTCCAAGGCATAAAAGGCTAGCTCTGGCCACGTGGACAATTTAGAGACCCAGAAGTTGAATGGGGCCGAACCATCAGTCAGTACGTGGAGGGGTGTGCACACGTACTGTTCCACCATGTTAGTGAAATGTTGCCTCCTGCTAACACGTTGCGTATCAGGTGGTGGTGCAGTTAGCTGTGGCGTGTTGACAAAAGTTTTCCACATCTCTGCCATGCTAACCCTGCCCTCAAAGGAGCTGGCATTGACACAGCTGCCTTGGCGACCTCTTGCTCCTCCTCTGCCTTGGCCTTGGGCTTCCACTTGTTCCCCTGTGACATTTGGGAATGCTCTCAGTAGCGCGTCTACCAACGTGCGCTTGTACTCGCGCATCTTCCTATCACGCTCCAGTGCAGGAAGTAAGGTGGGCACATTGTCTTTGTAGCGTGGATCCAGCAGGGTGGCAACCCAGTAGTCCGCACAGGTTAAAATGTGGGCAACTCTGCTGTCGTTGCGCAGGCACTGCAGCATGTAGTCGCTCATGTGTGCCAGGCTGCCCAGGGGTAAGGACAAGCTGTCCTCTGTGGGAGGCGTATCGTCATCGTCCTGCCTTTCCCCCCAGCCACGCACCAGTGATGGACCCGAGCTGCGTTGGGTGCCACCCCGCTGTGACCATGCTTCATCCTCATCCTCCTCCACCTCCTCCTCATCCTCGTCCTCCTCGTCCTCCAGTAGTGGGCCCTGTCTGGCCACATTTGTACCTGGCCTCTGCTGTTGCCAAAAACCTCCCTCTGAGTCACTTCGAAGAGACTGGCCTGAAAGTGCTAAAAATGACCCCTCTTCCTCCTCCTCCTCCTCCTCCTCCTCCTGGGCCACCTCCTCTTGCATCATTGCCCTAAGTGTTTTCTCAAGGAGACATAGAAGTGGTATTGTAACGCTGATAACGGCGTCATCGCCACTGGCCATGTTGGTGGAGTACTCGAAACAGCGCAACAGGGCACACAGGTCTCGCATGGAGGCCCAGTCATTGGTGGTGAAGTGGTGCTGTTCTGTAGTGCGACTGATCCGTGCGTGCTGCAGCTGAAACTCCACTATGGCCTGCTGCTGCTCGCACAGTCTGTCCAGCATGTGCAAGGTGGAGTTCCACCTGGTGGGCACGTCGCATATGAGGCGGTGAGCGGGAAGGCCGAAGTTACGCTGTAGCGCAGACAGGCGAGCAGCAGCAGGATGTGAACGCCGGAAGCGCGAACAGACGGCCCGCACTTTATGCAGCAGCTCTGACATGTCGGGGTAGTTGTGAATGAACTTCTGCACCACCAAATTCAGCACATGCGCCAAGCAAGGGATGTGCGTCAAATTGGCTAGTCCCAGAGCTGCAACGAGATTTCGCCCATTATCGCACACCACCAGGCCGGGCTTGAGGCTCACCGGCAGCAACCACTCGTCGGTCTGTTGTTCTATTCCCCGCCACAACTCCTGTGCGGTGTGGGGCCTGTCCCCCAAACATATGAGTTTCAGAATGGCCTGCTGACGTTTACCCCGGGCTGTGCTGAAGTTGGTGGTGAAGGTGTGTGGCTGACTGGATGAGCAGGTGGAAGAAGAGGAGGAGGAAGCCGAGAAGGAGGAGGTGGCAACAGGAGGCAAAGAATGTTGCCCTGCGATCCTTGGCGGCGGAAGGACGTGCGCCAAACAGCTCTCCGCCTGGGGCCCAGCTGCCACTACATTTACCCAGTGTGCAGTTAGGGAGATATAGCGTCCCTGGCCGTGCTTACTGGTCCACGTATCTGTGGTTAGGTGGACCTTGCCACAGATGGCGTTGCGCAGTGCACACTTGATTTTATCGGATACTTGGTTGTGCAGGGAAGGCACGGCTCTCTTGGAGAAGTAGTGGCGGCTGGGAACAACATACTGTGGGACAGCAAGCGACATGAGCTGTTTGAAGCTGTCTGTGTCCACCAGCCTAAATGACAGCATTTCATAGGCCAGTAGTTTAGAAATGCTGGCATTCAGGGCCAGGGATCGAGGGTGGCTAGGTGGGAATTTATGCTTTCTCTCAAATGTTTGTGAGATGGAGAGCTGAACGCTGCCGTGTGACATGGTTGAGACGCTTGGTGACGGAGGTGGTGGTGGTGGTGTTGGTGGTACATCCCCTGTTTGCTGGGCGGCAGGTGCCAACGTTCCTCCAGAGGCGGAGGAAGAGGCCGAGGCGGCAGCAGCAGAAGAGGCCGAGGCGGCAGCAGCAGAAGAGGTAGCAGGGGGAGCCTGAGTGACTTCCTTGGTTTTAAGGTGTTTACTCCACTGCAGTTCATGCTTTGCATGCAGGTGCCTGGTCATGCAGGTTGTGCTCAGGTTCAGAACGTTAATGCCTCGCTTAAGGCTCTGATGGCACAGCGTGCAAACCACTCGGGTCTTGTCGTCAGCACATTGTTTGAAGAAGTGCCATGCCAGGGAACTCCTTGAAGCTGCCTTTGGGGTGCTCGGTCCCAGATGGCGGCGGGCAGTAGCAGACGGAGTCTCTTGGCGGCGGGTGTTCTGCTTTTGCCCACTGCTCCCTCTTTTGCTACGCTGTTGGCTCGGTCTCACCACTGCCTCTTCCTCCGAACTGTGAAAGTCAGTGGCACGACCTTCATTCCATGTGGGGTCTAGGACCTCATCATCCCCTGCATCGTCTTCCACCCAGTCTTGATCCCTGACCTCCTGTTCAGTCTGCACACTGCAGAAAGACGCAGCAGTTGGCACCTGTGTTTCGTCATCATCAGAGACATGCTGAGGTGGTATTCCCATGTCCTCATCATCAGGAAACATAAGTGGTTGTGCGTCAGTGCATTCTATATCTTTCACCGCTGGGGAAGGGCTAGGTGGATGCCCTTGGGAAACCCTGCCAGCGGAGTCTTCAAACAGCATAAGAGACTGCTGCATAACTTGAGGCTGAGACAGTTTCCCTGGTATGCATGGGGGTGATGTGACAGACTGATGGGGTTGGTTTTCAGGCGCCATCTGTGCGCTTTCTGCAGAAGACTGGGTGGGAGATAATGTGAACGTGCTGGATCCACTGTCGGCCACCCAATTGACTAATGCCTGTACCTGCTCAGGCCTTACCATCCTTAGAACGGCATTGGGCCCCACCATATATCGCTGTAAATTCTGGCGGCTACTGGGACCTGAGGTAGTTGGTACACTAGGACGTGTGGATGTGGCAGAACGGCCACGTCCTCTCCCAGCACCAGAGGGTCCACTATCACCACCACGACCATGTCCACGTCCGCGTCCCTTACTAGATGTTTTTCTCATTGTTATGGTTCACCACAACAACAAAAATATTATTTCGCCCAATGTATTGTATTCAAATTCAGCGGGATGTAAATTTGAGGCCTAGTATTTAGGCGCTGGGTGACCGGTATGGATTTACTAACAGAATTAGACTTGGAAATGCACAGTAGCGTGTGTGTGAAGTTATTCTGAATGACCCTATGTGCACCTTGAATATTATATACCCTTTTAGGGATAGATTTCAAATAGCTCTGATATAGCAGAAACCACTAAAATATGAAATTGCTAAATTGGGAATTGTATTTCAACCCAGAACAAAAAATGTGCTTTGACGGACACTAAATAACTTTCCCAGCCACAACAGGACAGCGGTAACGAGAGATTTAGCGGGATATAAATTTGAGGCCTAGTATTTAGGCGCTGGGTGACCGGTATGGATTTAGTGACAGAATTAGACTTGGAAATGCACAGTAGCGTGTGTGTGAAGTTATTCTGAATGACCCTATGTGCACCTTGAATATTATATACCCTTTTAGGGATAGATTTCAAATAGCTCTGATATAGCAGGAACCACTAAATTATGAAATTGCTAAATTGGGAATTGTACTTCAACCCAGAACAAAAAATGTGCTTTGACGGACACTAAATAACTTTCCCAGCCACAACAGTACAGCGGTAACGAGAGATTTAGCGGGATATAAATTTGAGGCCTAGTATTTAGGCACTGGGTGACCGGTATGGATTTAGCGACAGAATTAGACTTGGAAATGCACAGTAGCGTGTGTGTGAAGTTATTCTGAATGACCCTATGTGCACCTTGAATATTATATACCCTTTTAGGGATAGATTTCAAATAGCTCTGATATAGCAGGAACCACTAAATTATGAAATTGCTAAATTGGGAATTGTACTTCAACCCAGAACAAAAAATGTGCTTTGACGGACACTAAATAACTTTCCCAGCCACAACAGGACAGCGGTAACGAGAGATTTAGCGGGATATAAATTTGAGGCCTAGTATTTAGGCGCTGGGTGACCGGTATGGATTTAGTGACAGAATTAGACTGGGATATGGCCAAAAAATAACCACACTATTGCTGGTTAAATGCACTTGGTGACGGGCGCAGCTTGCCCCTGATGTAGTATATGGCCAAAAAATGAACAGACTATTGCTGGTTAAATGCACTTGGTGTCACAGCTTGACGAACCACACTACTGAGGGTTAAATGCACTTGGTGACGGCCGCAGCTTGCCCCTGATGTAGTATATGGCCAAAAAATGAACAGACTATTGCTGGTTAAATGCACTTGGTGACGGGCGCAGCTTGCCCCTGATTTAGTATATGGCCAAAAAATGAACAGACTATTGCTGGTTAAATGCACTTGGTGACGGGCGCAGCTTGCCCCTGATTTAGTATATGGCCAAAAAATGAACAGACTATTGCTGGTTAAATGCACTTGGTGTGATAGCTTGATCAACCACACTACTGAGGGTTAAATGCACTTGGTGACGGGCGCAGCTTGCCCCTGATGTAGTATATGGCTAAAAAATGAACAGACTATTGCTGGTTAAATGCACTTGGTGACGGGCGCAGCTTGCCCCTGATTTAGTATATGGCCAAAAAATGAACAGACTATTGCTGGTTAAATGCACTTGGTGTGATAGCTTGACCAACCACACTACTGAGGGTTAAATGCACTTGGTGACGGGCGCAGCTTGCCCCTGATGTAGTATATGGCCAAAAAATGAACAGACTACTGCTGGTTAAATGCACTTGGTGACGGGCGCAGCTTGCCCCTGATTTAGTATATGGCCAAAAAATGAACAGACTATTGCTGGTAAAATGCACTTGGTGTGATAGCTTGACCAACCACACTACTGAGGGTTAAATGCACTTGGTGACGGGCGCAGCTTGCCCCTGATGTAGTATATGGCCAAAAAATGAACAGACTATTGCTGGTTAAATGCACTTGGTGTCACAGCTTGACGAACCACACTACTGAGGGTTAAATGCACTTGGTGACGGGCGCAGCTTGCCCCTGATGTAGTATATGGCCAAAAAATAAACAGACTATTGCTGGTTAAATGCACTTGGTGTGACAGCTTCACCCTGATGTAGGCTTTAGCCAAAAAACAACCACACCATTGAGGGTTAAATGCACTTGGTCGCAGCACCGCACAAGACACAAAATGGCCGCCGATCACCCCAGAAAAAAGTGACTGACAAACGGTCTGGGCAGCCTAAAAACAGTGAGTGAGCATTTGAATTTCAGCAGCTCAATGATGCACAGCTGCAGATCGATCGATTAATCAAGTGAAGTCCTTTGGAGGAGTTAATCTGCCTAATCTCGCCCTACTGTCGCATCCGCAACCTCTCCCTACGCTAATCAGAGCAGAGTGACGGGCGGCGCTATGTGACTCCAGCTTAAATAGAGGCTGGGTCACATGGTGCTCTGGCCAATCACAGCCATGCCAATAGTAGGCATGGCTGTGACGGCCTCTTGGGGCAAGTAGTATGACGCTTGTTGATTGGCTGCTTTGCAGCCTTTCAAAAAGCGCCAAGAAAGCGTCACAAAAGTGCCAAGAAAGCGATGAACACCGAACCCGAACCCGGACTTTTACGAAAATGTCCGGGTTCGGGTCCGTGTCACGGACACCCCAAAATTCGGTACGAACCCGAACTATACAGTTCGAGTTCGCTCATCCCTAGTTATCAGAATTACCA
Organism: Bufo gargarizans; assembly: GCF_014858855.1. Taxonomy (NCBI): domain Eukaryota; kingdom Metazoa; phylum Chordata; class Amphibia; order Anura; family Bufonidae; genus Bufo; species Bufo gargarizans. The sequence continues at coordinate 303,549,449 of NC_058085.1, read as the reverse complement.
CTATGCAACAGGGTTGCCAACCAGCCAGAAATTTCTGGACAGTTAATAAAAATAGGTGACTTTTTTTCCTATGTCCGTGAAAAAATATAGATGTGTCCCTGATTTGTTTGAGGCAGGTGGCACTGGTAATTATCATCATTTTTCAAATGCATCATAATTAACAAAATCTAATTCAATTTGTGCAAGTTGAGATACAGAGATAATCCAGGTATAGTAAATAACAAAAACAATTAAAATTACTACAACAAAAAATCATGTTGTTTCTTAATGGGGTTGTCTGTACTCTAGAAACTGATGGCCAGTCCTTAGAATAGTAGGGTAGAAGGCAGGGTTTACTGTGCAAAAAAAAAAAAGGAGCAACATAGAGTAAGTACGTTCAGGAAAATCATGGGAATAGTAAGCTCCAAATGGAGGCTCACATTGTGTGGTTGTGCTATAATAGGCACAACACAATTGTAGGCAGAATATAGTTGATCCAGAGGTTGTGAGGTTTGCAGCCAGCGGCTTTGATGCCTCCACAAAGGAATGCCTAATTTACCAGGAGGATGATACAGGATAAAATAGTTCCCCTTTGGCGCAAAAACAGTCACAGAGATTTCGATATATAGGTTCTTCCAATTTTATTCAGAAGTATACTGCTGAATAAAATAAGAAGAACCTATCTGTTCAAATCGCTGTCGCATTTTTTGTGCCAAAGGGAAACTATTGTATGCAGTCCTTAGAATAGGTAATTAATAGATTTGAGCAAAGCAAGCTTTGGATCACAGATCCAAAGTCAATTTGCTCAAAACGTTGAATGCTGTGCAGAGATTTATCTCCATGCAGCATTCAAAGGTAGGGGTTCCGGTGAGGTGAAATTTATCTCTGATGTTGGTAATACTTTATTGAATAACTTCAGCCATCAATTTTTAAACTTGAAAACCATTTTAAAACTGGAATCCAAAGTTGCGAAACAGTGTCTCTCCAAAGGTAAAACAATACAAAATCCTAATGCTTTGTGTCTGTCACTCCTCATACACACACACCATCATAAAGATTAAAGGAGAGCTGTCATGGTGCCTATGCAATTACATCATATTACTGCTACAGGTAGGTAACCCTGTTAGCAAAAGCATCCACCCATTTCACTATACATTGCTTGTGATCCACAGGGTTCATGTTCCGAGAGATCTAGGCGCCATGTCTCCATTCCCCTGTCCAGCCCGATTTAAGTAGTATCTGTTCCAAAACATAAAGCAGTGGAATGACATTGTTCATCCCATAGTCCTGGCGACTGCCAAATACCGTGGTCTCCTCAAAGGGCCTGAGCAAACGGCAGGTGTCACGCATGAGCTGCCACTGGCTGACATCGAAGTTACACAGGGGAGTACTCCTGTCTGCTTGGATCATCAAGAAATCATTTATGGCCTTTCTCTATTCGTAAATTCAGTCTAATATATGGAGGGTCGAACTCCAAAGGATGGAAACAACTCCCAGGCCACTTTATGGTGACGCTGCATATGTTAACGCAGGGTCATGGTGCCAACATTGGCATCCTGGCCACGCTTCACCTTCAAAATTTCTACATATGGCCACGTTCACCTCCTCCGGGGGCTTAATAAAGTAGGTGATTTTGCCCCCAACACTACGCACTGACTGAGTGCTACCGCCGCTGCCTCTGTGAAACCGTGCACTGCTACTTCCGGGTAGGTAGGCTACTGCGAAGCAAGTGGTCTACCCAGGGCACTTTTTGCTTCGAACATCCCACTGCTGCCACCCTGCTGACTTCTTGCAATGCTAGCAACTTGGTGGTTCCGATGCTGGCTCACGGGCAAGCTGCCACCCTCTTCTCCCAATGATGATGAAGCCCCTTCTACACCCGACTCCCAAGTGCGATCATGATCATCGAGTACTGTCTGCTCATCACTGATGTCCTCCTTAACCGTCTCTGGGTCAGGAGCCTGACCGCTCGCAACACCAGCTACCACGCCACTCTCCTCATCACTACTTGCTATTCTAGTGGAGGAAGCGGCGAATGTCTCGTCCACATCTTGGCTTGCCAGTAGTTATTGACTTTCTTCTAGTAGCTTGTCCTCTCTGTATAGTGGAGCTGAGCCCACAGCATACAATACTTCGCTGGCTGAGGGAACAGAAAAGGACAAAACCAGGTTAAGGACAGGTGAGCCTTTATTACACTTAAAGGAGGGCATCATACATACCCTTGAAAAATTTGGATAGATGGCCTGCTGGTGACCCTCTAAAACATTAGGGGTGAGGGCATGCTGCTGAGCTGACCATCTAAAAAATGTTGTGGGTGAGGGCCTGCTGCCGAGCTGATCATGTAAAAAAAATTGTGGGCGAGGGCCTGCTGCGGAGCTGACCATCTAAAACATTTTGGTGAGGGCCTCCTGCCGAGCTGACCATCTAAAACTTTATGGGCGAGGGCCTGCTGCTGAACTTACCATCTAAAACATTTTGTGGGCGAAAGCCTGCTGCCAAGCTGACCATCTAAAAAATGTTGTGGGCGAGGGCCTGCTGCTGACATGGCCATCTAAAAAGTTTTGGGGGCGAGGGCCTGCTGCCAAGCTGACCATCTGCAAAATTTTGTGGGCAAGGGCCTGCTGCTGAGCTGACCATCTAAAAATTTAAGGGTGAGAGTCTGCTGTTGAGCTGACCCTCTAAAACATTATGATTGAGGGCCTGCTGGTGACCCTCAAAAACATTATGGTTGAGGGCCTGCTGGTGACCCTCAAAAACATTATGGATGAGGACCTGCTGGTTACCATCTAAAACATTATGGGTGAGGGCCCGCTTCTGAGCTGACTCTTTAAAACATTAGGAGCGAGGGCAGCCTAATAAGCATGTTGATATGATGGAGGAGGATGAGGAGGACGAAAGGGAGATTGAACCGAATAGCCTTTTTAGTGGTGGAAGGAGTGCATGGGAATACAGTGTATTCAATACACCATAAAAGCCACAATTAGAGTGCCTCTGGTGGAATAGAGAATAGTGTTGATCGAGCATTGCTATGCTCGGCCGAACACCGCATGTGCACGAGCACGATGCTAAAGTCAGTGTATTTAAATGTAATTGAGCATCTATTTCTGAAAAGTTTCTGCTATAATTTGAACTCCCTACCCCTGGTACATAAGAGGCAAGGACCTTATGCACTAAGCTCTAAAGCTGAATGCTAAACTCTGTCAGAAAAAACTCATAGTAGCTTCTGATGTAGTGAGTATTCCTATTCAGCAGAAGACTTATTTTATATTTCTGTGCAGGTTAACCTTGCCTCAAGTGTACAAAGTTGGGAGTTTGAATCCCGGCAGAAAAAATTCAGAAACAGTTATACAGACGTGGACAAAATTGTTGGTACCCTTTGGTCAATGAAAGAAAAAGTCACAATGGTCACAGAAATAACTTTAATCTGACAAAAGTAATAATAAATTAAAATTCTATAAATGTTAACCAATGAAAGTCAGACATTGTTTTTCAACCATGCTTCAACAGAATTATGTAAAAAAATAAACTCATGAAACAGGCATGGACAAAAATGATGGTACCCCTAGAAAACACAGAACATAATGTGACCAAAGGGACATGTTAATTCAAGGTGTGTCCACTAATTAGCATCACAGGTGTCTACAACCTTGTAATCAGCCATTGGGCCTATATATATGGCTCCAGGTAATCACTGTGTTGTTTGGTGATATGGTGTGTACCACACTCGACATGGACCAGAGGAAGCAAAGGAAAGAGCTGTCTCAAGAGATCAGAAAGAAAATTATAGACAAGCATGTTAAAGGTAAAGGCTATAAGACCATCTCCAAGCAACTAGATGTTCCTGTGAGTACAGTTGCACATATTATTCATAAGTTTAAGATCCATGGGACTGTAGCCAACCTCCCTGGACGTGGCCGCAGGAGGAAAATTGATGACAAATCTAAGAGACGGATAATCCGAATGGTAACAAAAGAGCCTAGAAAGACTTCTAAAGAGATTCAAGGTGAACTTCATGCTCAAGGAACATCAGTGTCAGATCGCACCATCCGTCGTTGTTTGAGCCAAAGTGGACTACATGGGAGACGACCAAGGAGGACACCATTGTTGAAAACGAATCATAAAAAAGCAAGACTGGAATATGCCAAACTACATGTTGACAAGCCACAAAGCTTCTGGGAGAATGTCCTGTGGACAGATGAGACAAAAATCGAAGTTTTTGCCAAGGCACATCAGCTGTATGTTCACAGACGAAAAAATGAAGCATATCAAGAAAAGAACACTGTCCCTACTGTGAAACATGGAGGAGGCTCTGTTATGTTCTGGGGCTGCTTTGCTGCGTCTGGCACAGGGTGTCTTGAATCTGTGCAGGGTACAATGAAATCTCAAGACTATCAAGGAATTCTAGAGAGAAATGTACTAGCCAGTGTCAGAAAGCTTGGTCTCAGTCGCAGGTCATGGGTCTTGCAACAGGACAATGACCCAAAACACACCGCTAAAAACACCCAAGAATGGCTAAGAGGAAAAAATTGGACTATTCTAAAGTGGCCTTCTATGAGCCCTGACCTCAATCCTATTGAGCATCTTTGGAAGGAGCTGAAACATGCAGTCTGGAAAAGGCACCCTTCAAACCGGACACAACTGGAGCAGTTTGCTCATGAGGAGTGGGCCAAAATACCTGCTGAGAGGTGCAGATGTCTCATTGACAGTTACAGGAAGCGTTTGATTGCAGTGATTGCCTCAAAAGGTTGCGCAACAAAATATTAAGTTAGGGGTACCATCATTTTTGTCCATGCCTGTTTCATGAGTTTATTTTTTTACATAATTCTGTTGAAGCATGGTTGAAAAACAATGTCTGACTTTCATTGGTTAACATTTATAGAATTTTAATTTATTATTACTTTTGTCAGATTAAAGTTATTTCTGTGACCATTGTGACTTTTTCTTTCATTGACCAAAGGGTACCAACAATTTTGTCCACGTCTGTATACCGTATTTTTTGCCCTATAAGACACACCGGCCCATAAGTCTGTGCATGACACTATTATGGGAGATCTGTGGATGATGCACTGTTATGGGGTGGGGGATATGTGGATGGCACTGTTATGGGGTGGGGGATCTGTGGATGGCACTGTTATGGGGTGGGGGATCTGTGGATGGCACTGTTATGGGGTGGGGGATCTGTGGATGGCACTGTTATGGGGTGGGGGATCTGTGGATGGCACTGTTATGGGGTGGGGGATCTGTGGATGGCACTGTTATGGGGTGGGGGATCTGTGGATGACACTATTATGTGGGGGAGCTGTGGATGGCACTGTTATGTGGGGGAGCTGTGGATGGCACTGTTATGTGGGGAGCTGTGGATGGCACTGTTATGTGGGGGAGCTGTGGATGGCACTGTGATGGTGGGGGTGCTGTGGATGGCACTGTGATGGTGGGGGAGATCTGTGGATGGCATTGTGATGGTGGGGGGGATCTGTGGATGGCATTGCTATATGTGTCATCCACATATCCCCCCCATAACAGTCCCATCCACAGATCCCCCCCATCATTATCCCATTCACAGATTCCTAGGGAGGGACTGTAGTAAGCGGGGAGAGGGGCGGGCCGTGCAGGCACTGTACTCTGGCCCCGCAGCTCAGTATCTACTGTAATATACGTAGTGTTAATCATCAGATCTAAACTAAATAATAATGATGCGCTCCCCATGTGCTTACCGATACATGTCACGCTCCTGTAGTAAGCACTAGCAGCTAGTAGGCAGGCCGGGCTGCAGGCGGCCGTAACTCACGGGGGTCACGTGCCTGCTCCGCCTACTTCATTCATAAAGTAGGCAGAGCAGGCACTCTACCTCCGTGAGTTACGGCCGCCCGGCCTGCCTGCTAGTGCTTACTACAGGAGCGTGACATGTGTACCGGTAAGCAGAGGGGGAGCTCATCATTATTATTTTGTTTAGATCTGATGATTAACACTACGTATACAGTACATACTGAGCTGCGGGGCCAGAGTACAGTGCCTGCACGGCCCCGCCTACTACAGTCCCTCCTCCCTCCTCACTAATACATCGCAGTCTGCAATGCTCCGGCATCGCAGACTGCGATGTAAATTGCCAGCATTTGCCCCATAAGATGTGGGGGCATGTTCCTTACCCACTTTTGGGGGGGAAAAGTGCGTCTTATGGGGCGAAAAATACGGTATATATAAGTTTTTAGCCATAATATATTTACATATATTATTATATATTTAGAATATATTATAATATATGCAAATATATTATGGCTAAAAACATCAGTAGTAGTTTCCCTTAACAGTCTTTGTGCGACGCAGAAAGGTGAACGGATGGACTCTACATGCCTGGTTCCCACCGTGAAGCATGGAGGAGGAGGTGTGATGGTGTGGGGGTGCTTTGCTGGTGACACTGTTGGGGATTTATTCAAAATTGAAGGCATACTGAACCAGAATGGCTACCACAGCATCTTGCAGCAGCATGCTATTCCATCCGGTTTGCGTTTAGTTGGACCATCATTTATTTATCAACAGGACAATGACCCCAAACACACCTCCAGGCTGTGTAAGGGCTATTTGACCATGAAGGAGAGTGATGGGGTGCTGCGCCAGATGACCTGGCCCCAATCAAGATGATTTGGGGTGAGCTGGACTGCAGAGTGAAGGCAAAGGGGCCAACAAGTGCTAAGCATCTCTGGGAACTCCTTCAAGACTGTTGGAAGACCATTTTCAGGTAACTACCTCTTGAAGCTCATCAAGAGAATGCCAAGAGCGTGCAAAGCAGTAATCAAAGCAAAAGGTGGCTACTTTGAAGAACCTAGAATATGACATATTTTCAGTTGTTTCACACTTTTTTGTTATGTATATAATTCCACATGTGTTAATTCATAGTTTTGATGTCTTCAGTGTGAATCTACAATTTTCATAGTCATGAAAAAAAGAAAACTCTTTGAATGAGAAGGTGTGTTCAAACTTTTGATCTGTACTGTATATACAGGTGAAACAAAAAAATTTGAATATCGTGCAAAAGTCATTTATTTAAGTAATGCAACTTAAAAGGAATTGCATTAATGCAGCTTAAAATTAGAATTTTGCAAAAAGGTTCAATATTCTAGGCTCAAAGTGTCACACTCTAGTCAGCTAATTAATCCATATCCCCTGAGCAAAAGGTACCTCAAAATTGTGACTTTGGGGTTTCATGAGCTATAAGCCATAATCATCCAAATTATAACAAATAAAGGCTTGAAATATCTCACTTTGCCTGTAAGGAGTCTATCTCATATGTTAGTTTCAACTTTTAAGTTGCATTACTGAAATAAAAGAACTTTGCACGATAATCAAATTTTTCGAGTTTCACCTGTATATAAAATGAAAATGGGACAGAACTCCAAAAACAGCAGCAATGTTTATTCACCCATGTGGCAAAATGGCAACGTTTCAGCTCATCAATAGAGCCTTTCTCAAGCCTGAGAAAACATTGCTGCTGTTTTTGGAGTGCTGTCCCATTTTCGTTTTTTACACTTTGGCTTATGCCTTAGGACATAGCACCCACTCTTCATTTGTTCGGTGTCGCCATCTTTTACTATACCTATAAATATATATATTTTTTGTAATTGTAATTGTATGTTTATTCTGTGCCATACATTTTTTACAATTACAAAAAATAAATAATTAAATATAATCTCTATTTCTGAAATGTTTCTGCCAGGATGCAAACTTCCAACCTTGTACATTAGAGGCAAGGACATTAACCACTACACTACAGAGGTACATGTTAACCTGTACAGAAATATAAAATAAGTCTTCTGCTGAATAGGAATACTCACTACCTCAGAAACTACTATAAGGTTTTTCTGACACAGTTTAGCATTCAGCTTTATAGCTGAGTGGATAAGCTCCTTGCCTCTAATGTACAAATGCTAGGAGTTTAAATCCCAGCAGGAACCTTTCAGAAATGGGCCACAGGAGGGCAGGCATGCTCAACCTGTGGCCCTCCAGCTGTTGCAAAACTACAACTCCCAGCATGCCTGAATAGCCTTCAGCAGGGCATGGTGGGAGTTGTAGTTTTACAACAGCTGGAGGGACGCAGGTTGAGCATCGCTGCACTAGGGTGTACCCAAGCATTGATTCCATATATGGATATAGCTATATATGGAGTCAGAGCAGGGACTCCTAGGCCAAACTACAGTCCCAATACCCTCCCCTCTTTAGAGCAGGGGATGCCTGGTGCTCTTCCATTGTGCTTGGGTGCTCTATAGAACACCCGAGCATTGCAAAGTACTGTGCTCGATCAACATGAGTAGAGAAGTCAGGGACAATCCAGGCCTTGTTCATTTTTACAAGAGTCAACCGGTCAGCATTTTCAGTTGACAGGCAGATGCGCTTATCTTTTATTATGCCCCCAGCAGCACAAAATATCTGATAAAATGCTGGTGGCAGGGCAGGCCAGCACCTCCAAGGCGTAGAGTGCACTTGTCCAGGTTGGACACCCAATAGTTCCAAGGCACACAGGGATCACTCAGGATGCTGACACGGTCTTCTATGTACTCCTTCGCCATCATCCAAAATGTTTCCCTCTTTGCGACACTAGGCTGCACATCAGGTTGAGGGTGCTGGTGGGGTGTCATAAAACTGTCCAAGGCCTTGGATAGTGTTGCCCTGACTCTGTTGGAACTGCTGTGTGTTCCCCTCTTCTCTCTTCCTCGGTTGGCCAGGGAACAACGTACTCTACAGCCAGCGTTGTCAGCTGGAAATTTTTGGAGCAATTTTTCCACTAGGACCTTCTGGTATTGCACCATTTTCCTCGTCCTCTCCACCACAGGAATGAGAGATGAGAAGTTATCTTTGTAGCGGGGGTCGAGAAGGGTGAACAACCAGTAATCGGTGTTGGCCAAAATGCATACAACGCGAAGGGTCACAGGAAATGCAGCCTAACATAAAGTCAGCCATGTGTGCCAGAGTCCCAACAGATAAGAGTTTGCTGTCCTCATCAGGAGGATGGCTCTAAATCTCTTCATCCTCTTCCTCCTCTTCTACCCATCCACACTGAACAGATTGAATAAAACTTCTCCTGCTCCTCCTCCTCCTACTCCTCATCATCCAATTTGCGCTGAGAAGACAAACTGAGGGTGGTCTGGCTATTTCCCTGTGTACTTTCTTCCCTCATTTCCACCTTTTTCACATGCAAAGCGTCCACCTTAATTGTTACGCATTATCACCGCTCACCATCTGTGTTGATACCCCAAAGTTGCGTAAAACCTCACAGAGGTCAGACATCAATGCCACACTTTTTGCTTGTGAAGAGCGGAAGCAGACTGGAAAGGCGACAATTATGTTGCAGCTGGTATTCCACTACGGCCCTCTGCTGCTCATAAAGCCTGGCCAGCATGTGGAACGTGGAGTTCCAGCGAGTGCTCACGTCACAAAACATTCGGTGAGCTGGCAATTGCAACCACTGCTGCAGCGTTGCCAGACAGGCGAAAGCTGTCAATGTCTTGCGGAAATGGGCACACATACGATGCACCTTTACCAGTAGGCAAATTGGGGTAGGTTTTGAGAAACCATTGAGCCACTAGCTTGAGCATGTGGGCTAGGCATGGTATGTGTGTGAGCTTGCCGAACTCCATAGCCACCACCAAGTTACAGCCATTATCAGACAGATCCATGCCTGGTTGTAGGTTGAGTGGTGAGAGCCACAGCTCAGTCTGGTCCCTCATCCCCTGCCACAGCTCTGCGGCAGTGTGCTGTTTGTCACCTAAGCAGATCAGTTTAAGCACGGGCTGTTGCCGCTTCCCCACTCCAGTGCTACACTGCTTCAAGCTACTGACTGATGGCTGCAAGATGATAATTCAGAGGTTCACCAGCAGCAAAAGAATTAGACTAAATGTCACAGATATTTCGGATACACAAACGTTATACAGGAGATGTAGCGCGGGTAATATAACTGTCCACAGCAGACACTGTCTAAGTAAAAATTACACTGGATGTCACAGATATTTTTAGGCTGCACACACGTTAGACAGGAGATGTAGCACAGATAATGTTGCTGTCTCCAGCAGCCAAACAATTACAAGCTATTTAGTGCAGGTTGCTGCCAGATACAACTATAGTCCTCAAGATGACTATTGGGTCTCTAACAAGTTTTAGCAATTTAGTGCAGGTTGCACTAAAATATATATTGATGCTACACACAGCAATAGTCCTTAAAATTACTTTTGGTGACAAGTATAAAAACTAAAATATTCCTATTTCACTCCCTACACTATCTCTCCCTTCTGCTCTCCAGCTCTCCCTATATAGCACCCGATGACACGTTCCGGCTAGCCAATCACTGTAATGCCAGTAGCCAAAATGGCTACGCAATTACAGTGAATGGCAGTACTTACTTGCATATTTATTGGCTGCGTAGCAGCCAACAAATGTGCGGGGGGATGGGACTCGAGCATCGCACTCGAGCACACTCGGTATTCAGACAAACACCGCAATGGGCCGAGCATTGCAATGCTTGAGTAAAATTAGTGTTCGGACAAGCATTCTCGCCCCAACACTACAAATAAGACATAGAAATATTTCCTTGTAATATGCCCTGTTAATGCCAGTTTAAAGCAGCATTTGCACATTAATAAGAGCTGAATAATGGCAATGTGCGTACCCAGTCAGTGCAGCAAGGTGTAATAGGATTGTTCCTATTACAGAAGCTGTAACCTCCCATACTATACCCTGTTGAACATAAATGCATAAATGCTGTGGAATGATTCCTACCTTTCCTTTCCCTACACCTTGAATAATATTTTCCTGCACTTGTAAATAGTTTTTTTTAGCACAATGAAGTCTTTCCTATCACTGTCCCTAGTGCCTGCTGACGTCTCTCCTTGCACTTAGTACACTGGTAAACGGCAGCATCCAAGATGGCTGAGGCTATTTATGGGCTGTGACGTCACAGGACTGGCTGGCTGCTGATCTGTATGCATGGCATTATGGGTGATTATGTATTCCCAGAGGGCTCCATGTCCTCTTACGAGCAACAGCCATTTTAGAAAAAAATGTGATTTGTTACCTTGAAGCGTGAGGAAATTCAGCTTCGGGGCGAATCAAATTTTTCCTGAAATTCGGATCAAATTCTGCTTCGTCAGCTTGAATTCGCTCATCTCTAATGATGATGATGATTATTATTATTATTATTATTTTCAACATGTCCATTTCTACCAACCAACTGTGAATGTTAGTAATTGTAAAAGGAGTCCACTTATGTTTTTACAGGGAACTCTATAAATCTGACCCTACTTCATTCTGACTGGAGTTAATATCAGATTTTTGCCAACGTTAGTCTTCTTGTCTAATTCAGATTGTAGCCAACATGGGAAAGCACAAGTGTGTCATCCTCCTCCTATTAAGCAGGTGTACTCTTAGTGGCTTAAACACTTTAGTTCAACATTGCAGGTGGAAAAATATATGTTTTTCATTATTCTAGTTGTTGAAGCAAGCCTTCCCCTGTGGAAATATTTTATTTCAGTCATTATATCTAGAGATGAGCGAATCGAAGTTGATGAAGTTGAAATCTATCGATTTGCACCGAATCAGAATTTCCTTACGCTTTGTGGTAACGAATCGCATTATTTCCTATAATGGCTACTACACATGTTAGGACATGGGAGTGAAGAACTGGGAGGGGAAAAGGGCTTATTAGCCATTGTGTGGTGAAATGAGAATTACAGCTTTTTTTTATATACATTAGTGGAAAAAATATATATTATTTGCCGTTCAGCCGTGCAGTTATATGTTCTAAAGCCTTTTTTGGCGTGCATTAGTGGCAAAAAAAATTATTTGCCGTTGTATGGTGAAGTGACAAAACTAAAGCCTTTTTTGGGGTGTATTAATTTCCCTTTAATTTACTTATTTGATCTAACAGTATGTCAGACAGAGAAGTAACAGGGCCTGCACAGGGGAAGGGCACAGGCCTAAATGTTTCTTGTGCAGGCACAGGTCGCAGCAGAGTAAGGTGAACCCTTGCTACCAGCCCAAAATGGGGGACTTTTTTTTACACCTGCTGAGAGGGAGGACAAACTGAACTACTATAGGGACATTATAACATATATTATTACAACACAGGCCTGACTGGGGGGGGGGGGGGCCTCTGTGATCTAGTTCCACTGCCATGGCTGCTGTGGCAGGGTGGAGGGGTAGGAGCAGTACCAGCTCCATCAGCAGCAACTTGAGTCTAGAGTCGATGATGAGCAGATTTCTTAACCCGCCTAGTGAAGAAACTACTCACCAGCAGCAGCAGCTAGACTTGGAGCAGAACCTGAACCAGCAGGTGGTGGTATATTTGGACATCACCCTGCCACCCCACATTGAAGATCCGCTGGACTACTGGGCAGCCAAACTGGATTTGTGGCCGCAACTGGCAGAGTTTGCACTTGAAAATCTGTTTTGACTGGCCAGTAGTGTGGCATCAGAGTGGGTTTTTAGTGCGGTCGGGACTATAGTCACCTTAATGAGAACTTGCCTGTCCACACAAAATGTGGAGAGACTGACATTTCTCTAGATGAATCAGGCGTGGATCAGCCAGGATTTCCACACACCAATGCCTGATGCATCAGACTAGATCATCCATGGTGCCACACCAACACTTTGACAAAAAAGACCAGTTTCTTCTGGCTACCCGCCTCAGCTACTGTTCTGATGCTGCCACCCACCTGATGCCACACATCTGATGCTAAGTGCTCCTTCTAAGCCCACCATTGTCAGCGGGTACTGTTAGTGCCACCCACCTCCCCACTCTGTCACCAGGTCACTCTGTGGTCTCCTGATGCTTTTGCCTCCTCCACACTATGTCACCTTGCCACTCTGTGGTCTCCTGTTGCTGATGCAACTCCCACACTATGTCACCTGGCCACTGTGTGGTCTCCTGATGCTGCTGCCACCTCCACACTATGTCACCTTGCCACTCTTTGGTCTCTTCATGCTGCTGCTAAATCATCACTATGTCACTGGGCCACTCTGTGGCCTCCTCCTGCTGCTGCTGCCACCTCAATACCTTGTCACCTTGCCACTCTGTGGCATCAACTTGCTGCTGCCATCTCCACACTATGTCACCTTGCCACTCTGTGGCCTCCTCATGCTGCTGTTGCTGCCACCTCCACACCATGTCACCTTGCCATTCTGTAGTCTCCTCATGCTGCTGCTAAAACAACATTATGTCACTGGTTCACTCTGTAGCCCCCTCATGTGGCTGCTGCCACCTCCACACTATGTTACCTTGCCACTCTGTGGTCTCCTCATGTTGCTGCTAAATCAACACAAAGTCATTGGGCCACTTTTTGTCCCCCTCGTGCTGCTGCCACCTCAACACTATGCAAATGAGCCACTCTGTGGTCTCCTCATGCTGCTGCTGCAGCCACCTCCCCAATATTTCACTGGTCTACTCTGTGGTCTCCTCATGCTGCTACTACCTCAACACTATGTCAATGGGCCACTGTGGACTTCTCAAGCTGTTTCACCACCCTCCCCACTCCATGACTGGGCCACTATTTTACCTTTTTGGCCTGATTGACATCATAATTTATTTGACCCTTCTTCTGATCTGGATGTCAGGGACAGAACTCATCTCAGGTTAATTTGCACATGTATCCAATCTTTTTTTTTTTTACACAATAAAAGCACACAGGGCTATGGGAAATGGATATTGGGGATGTGCTATCTAGCAACCCATGCCCTCAGCTCTATACACAAAATCCCGGTGATAGGTTCCCTTTAAATCCCAGAGATCCAAAAGTGGAACTTCAGTATTATGACTTTGGGAGAGTAATAGATCTCAAATGTCACAAACTGCACTGTAACCTTTTGTACCTTTTGTTACCGTGCAAGACTTTTTTGATGAATGTCTGCCTGGATGACAGAGAAGGTATGTCTGAAGCATAACATATGCCATATAGCTTTACATTTTGCAGATATCGTGCCAAAAACTAATGTTCTCTTATTATGAAACTGCCAGTATAAAGCTATCAACGCTTTGTAGCTGGTCATAACAGAGAGCTAACAAAGGTTGTCATAGAAATATTAGTATCATTAATCATGTCTCTTCAACTGCTAAGTTTTAACACAATGGCAGAGCCATTATTGTTCAGCATTAATATGAAGCATGTAGAAATCCCTAATTTCACACACTGGCCAGTGCCCCTAGGAAAAGGGAAAAGCTATATTTTTAAACTATAAAAAATCTTCTATATAATGAATAATGACAGTAAATATATGGATTCTTCACATGCCTCCCTTAATGTCATTTAAAGGAGAAAAATGAAATCAGTATGCTGTTTTGACACAAAGACTCCCACAGCCTATGAGAACATCATCAATCTATCAGACAATGACAATTCTCCAGCTGGCATTAAGGGAACTGTATTGTCAACAATTTTTAATGTCTCATTTATTTAAACTATATCTAAGGGCATTAATAATTCTTATAAATCTGTCAAATTTTATAGTCTAAAGGTATTTGTTCATTTTGGAATCTAGCTATGTTGGTTGGCAAATAGTACAGGTGAAACAAAAAAAATTGAATATCGTGCAAAAGTCCATTTATTTCAGTAATGCTAATTAAAAGGAATTGCATTAATGCAGCTTAAAATTAGAATTTTCTGAAAAGGTTCAATATTCTAGGCTCAAAGTGTATCACTCTAGTCAACTAATTAATCCATACCCCCTGAGCAAAGGGTACCTAAAAATTGTGAGTTTTGGGTTTCATAAGCTGTAAGCCATAATCATCCAAATTATAACAAATAAAGGCTTGAAATATATCGCTTTATGTAATGATTCTATCTCATATGTTAGTTTCACCTTTTAAGTTACATTACTGAAATAAATAAACTTTGCACAATATTCAATTTTTTTTAGTTTCACCTGTATATAAATTGTACCTAGGCCAAACTCAAGCTGGTAAACGTATTTAGTTGGGAAGCAAAAGACGTTGGAAGTTTGAAGCAGGGCTAATGGTTTCTGCTAAGAATACCAGCTTCATAAAAAAAAGGGGAGACATTGTCAAGGTGCTGTTGTTATTGCCACTGCACTTGAGGACTTTTTTCTGGTGAAGTGCATTGGTAAAGACCAAAGGTATGTGTGTATATGTATACACTCTAGGTTTTTACCATGGCTGTGTGCACCTGCGCATTGGGAGGTGCTGACTAACCCCCTTTTCTTTGCAGATTTACAATGCTGGAGATGTGGCACTCCAGCGAGTCATGCACTCCTGATTAGCCTGTCTGCCCCATAGGCTGAGGCTGATTTTAGTTAGTTTCAGTATAAAGTTGTGACCTGCTGTCACTACATTCATTGGAAGCTGTCTGGCACAAGGAAAGGTATGGAGTGCGCTCGGCAAGCATGTTAGTACCTACATCCCTTGTAAGTAATGGAGGCCATTATGGCACCAAAAATGGTAAATGGCAGAGTGGACCCAGCATGCATGTGGATCAAAAACTTCCTGAACTTTATGGCGGCCATTATGGCGCATAACAGGTATTATTTAGTGTTAAAACACGTCTTACAGAGATCGCCTTGACGTACAGCAGACGGGCTCAGATGGTTTTGTACAAAATGCATTTATCTGGTATGCCGAATTTTCGATCAATCTTCTGACAGTGGAAGCCTTCTTGGGGTAGAAATGTTCCCGCTCTTTGCGGTTTAGGGGTACGAGGAATCTCCCAGGGCAAAATATTCGGGAGCTCAGTAAAGGCTGTCATCCCTTGAAACGCATCCCAGTTTTCAATCGGAAGTGGTTGAATATCTAGTTGATGGTAGATCTTCTCACGGTCTTTGAATGAAGAAATAAAGAGGCGATGTCCCTCATGGGTAAAGGAGAGGCCAAAAGGGAACGACCATCTATACAGGGTCTTGTGAGCTCGCAGCCAGTCGGTAAGCGGTTTTAGAGCTTTGCATTTTTTAAGTGTCGATTGTGCCAAATCCTGAAAGATGGCGATATCGTTGCCTTCCCAATTCAGGGACGGATGATTCCTGGCGCTTGTTAAGATTGCTTCCTTGACGGGAATATATAGAAATTTACAAATAATGTCCCGAGGAGGCTCATTGAGTTGCGGTTTGGGTCTAAGGGCTCTGTGCGCCCTTTCTATGGTGACCTCGTGAGCCGTGTCTGAGCCCAGGAGTTGTAGACAGATCTGCATTACTGTTTCATGTATGTCGCTTGGGGCAACAGATTCGGGTATTTCTCTAAATCGAAGATTGTTTCTTCGTCCCCTATTCTCTTGATCTTCTATGGCCGTATGTAGCATATTTATATGCGCATGAAGGTCCGCCATATTCGAAGATACTTCTTTTTGGTAAGTAATAAGCTTGGATTGATTCTCCTCAAGCGATTCTACTCTTTTGCCTATGTGCCGTATGTCGCTCCTGATTGCTGCCATTTCTGAACTTAATGGTTCAAGGGCTTCAGCCAGTGTTTCTTTTAGAAAGTTTCGAGATATCGGCAGGGCTTCAGGGTCAGGGGAGTCGTCTCTACCTCCCTCGGCACCAGAAGGAGCTTGTTGTTTGTGGCCTGAGGATCTCGACGTTCCCGGTGCCATCTTAGGTTCTTTAGCCACGTAGGCAGCAGCAGCCTTTTTAATGAATTTCTCCATGTCTCCTGCATGTATCGTCGACTTGTTAGGTCCAGCAGAGTCTGTGGGCTTCTGTCCACCAATCTTGACCATTATATCTTCCTGGAAAGCTGTTAATAATGTGCTAAGAGGGATATCTGGTCACAGATCAGCACTTCACACAGCCATCCACATTCAGCGCAGGCTCCGCCCCCCCGTACAAAATGCATTTGTCAAGCATCTCACTTTATAAATAAGCGTAGCATCAGCACTATAATATTTTTTGTGACTATGGCATTATTGTACTTTATGTGTTGCAGGATGCTGCTGCATGGTCTTTTTCTCTCTGTCTCTCTCTCTCTCTCTCTCTCTCTCTCTCTCTCTCTCTATATATATATATATATATATATATATATATATATATACATATAGTGACACAGTGAGGGGTTGTGTCTGGCAAGGCAGGTATTTTTCTACCAGTATGTGCAGCTGGGCTGGTTTCCAGCCAGGTGAGGTCAAATACCGGACTGGAGTTTAAGTGCCGGTTCGGGTTTTGGCAGCACCTGGCTGTCCTTAAATAGGCAGCTGGTCTCAGCATAGATGTCTCTATTTCTGGGATCTGACTCTTTTTGACGTGCTGGAGGGCTGAGAGCTGCACGCTGGGAAAACAGGCCCCCTAAAGCCTGTTGTGGACTACTGGAGGCAGAACAGCCAGCAAGGTGAGTTGTGTTATATAAACTTTCCATTGTGTGTGAATTAACACCAAGACTGCAAAGTTACTTGCTGTTTTGTGCAATTGCCTCAAGTGTGAATAAACACTGACGTTTTGAGTTAAGAATTTGTATATTGCCTCTGTACTGTGCCCGCTTACCTTATCTACCAGAGCGAAACCCCACAATTGGTGGGGGATGCAGGCAAGAGCAGTGAGGCAGAGCAGTTTTCATGCACGGTTGTATGTGTTACATTAAACCAGCTGAATTGCAACCAGTGCCCCACAACAAAATGGAGGCTGTTGTGAAGGGCCTCATGGAGGCTAATCTGCAGCAGTTAGAGACAAACCTGCAGCAATGCGAGGCTAATAAGCAGCAGGAGACTATCCAGTTGCTGATACAACATGTGATGGCTTTGCAGAGAGCAGGAGCAATGCCGAACTTCCACGATGCCCGCAAAACAGTCCGTGCCGCGATTCCCAAGATGACCCCCACAGACATCGAAACCTAACTGGCGATGTACGAGAAAGTGGCCATTAGGGAAAAGCTTCCCCATGACCAGTGGGCTAAGGTAGGTTTATTTCAACTTGCCGGATGATCAAGCGGCCGACTACGAAAAAGTAAAGGGTGAGATTTTGGCAAGACTGGGGGTGAATGTGTTGTTCACCATGTACATCAGTGGGGGTTTAAGCCGGCTGAGCCTGTGAGGACCCAGTATTATGACTTGCTCCACCTCTTGCAAAAGTGGCTACAGCCTGATGTGCTGAGTCCCAAGGCTATGCTGGATAGACTTATGGCTGATATGTTATGGAGGGCTCTGCCACCCCCTCTCCAGCACTGGATCGGCCAGATGTCTCCTGGCAACGCTCTAGGAATGGTGGACCTGGTAGAGCACTGTGAAGCTACTAAAACTGTTGCAGGGGGTTCTTTTGGGAGGGGGGCATTTAAACCCCATAAATCTCCATCCCAGACCCGGCGACTTGTACAAACCAAACCCACCCGCGGCGTACCCTCTACGGACCTGGCTCCGATAGTCTGCTGGCAGTGTCAGGAGCCGAGCCATATAAGAGATTACTTCCTCCACAATATGGAACCCATGGATACTAATTATGGCTACCATCAGTCGCTATATGCCAGGAGGCTATGTGCAGCAGGTACCCCAAAAACTCTAAACCACCTGTGCCAGGTGGAGGTACGAGATACTCCAGCAGAGGCTCTGCTGGACTCAGGGAGTCTCGTGTCCCTAGTAACAGCTCCCCTGGTATGGTCAGCAGAATATACTGGCCGGAAAGTCAAGGTCATGTGCATCCATGGAGACTTAAAAGACTATCCCACCACTCTGGAGTCTCTAACCACGGGGGCTGGCAGATGGACTCACAAAGTGGCAGTTGCCCCAAATTTACACTACAAACTTATAATAGGGAGAAACTTCCTGGGTTTCCCGGCACTGTGGCCTGCTATGAAATTGACTGATACCCATGAGACAGGGGTAACCCTAGCAGAGTGGCTCGGCTCAGGGGGAGACCAGAACCCTGGGAACCTGAGACCTAAGGGCCAGCGGTAGGGTTGACCACCACTTCAGTGGAAGAGGGGGAGACAACCCCGCTAAGTGTGATTGTGGGAGACGTGGAGGACTTGCCGCCGGGTTCTGAATTGGCAAACCTTAATGTCTGCGGGGATAATTTTAGTACCGCCCAACGTTGGGTCCAAACCCTATCCTGTGCCTGGGAAAATTTGTTAATAGTAGATGATGAACAGTAGCAACCTGGGGCAGAGTCAGTGTTTCCCCGTTTTGTGGTTCATCAGGATATGCTGCATCGGGTAAACCAACAACGGGGTGAGCCTATTGAACAGTTGGTGGTCCCCAAGGCATATTGCAAGCTTGTGTTAGATCTAGCCCACCAACATGTTCTCGGGGGTTACCTGGGGCTGCAGAAAACTCAGGATCATATTCTACAGTGGTTTTACTGGCCCAGCATAATCAAAGAAGTGGAAGAGTTTTGTAAGTCTTGCCCGACCTGCCAGATAATCAGCCCCCAGCTACATTTCCATACTCCCCTAGTACCTCTCCCGATTATCGAAGAACCGTTTGACCGAATAGCTATGGACCTCATAGGCCGACTACCGAAGTCCGCCAGAGAGAATCAACACATCTTAATCATTCTATGCCATTCGATACCCGGAGGCGGTGCCACTGCAACATACCTCGGCCAAACTCATAGCTAAGGAGTTAATGGAGATGTTTTCTCGAGTAGGACTACCTGAAGAGGTTCTGACCAACCAAGGGACCCTTTTTATTTCCAAGGTGATGAGGGAACTGTAAGTTGCTGCACATAAAACAACTACGGATGTCAGTTTACCATCCGCAAACGGATGGTCTGGTAGAACGGTACCCCAGGCCTCTACTGGGTTCTCGCCCTTCGAACTGCTATATGGCAGACACCCTCGTGGTCTCTTGAACGTGGCCAAAGAGGCGTTGGAACAACAACCCACTCCACATAAAGAGTCATTGAGTACGTTACCCAGATGCAAGATTGGATAGAGACAGTTTTGCCTCTTGTTAGGGAGCATATGGAGGCAGCTCAGCGAGCCCAGATTTGGGTATGTAATCGGCAGGCTCGGGTCCGGATCTTTAACCCGAGTGATCAGGTTTTGGTTCTGGTGCCAACTGTGGACAGTAAATTCCTAGCTAGGCGGCAGGGGCCCTACGAGGTACACAAGGAAATTTGAGATGTAAATTACAAGCTACACCAGCCAAGGCGGCGAAAGCCAGAGCAGGTTTACCATGTGAATTTACTCAAACCGTGGAAAGATAGGGAAACCTGTACAGAAGACAGCCCGTGGGTGTTTTCTTTAGGAGAAGAAGTACCGGCCTCTCTGTCTGATGCAAGAGAGGCGGCTGCGACAGTAAAAATTGCTGACAGCCTCTCCTCTAAACAGACTCAGGAGGCCAGGGAGTTCTTTAGTAGGAACACAGATGTATTCTCGGACATCCCTGAAAGCACTTCGTAATCCAGCATGACATTGTCACTGAGCATCAGGCAAAAGTCAAATTAAAACCATACCGGGTACCTGAGGCTCGGCGACAAGCCATATCAGAGGTGGTGCAGCTAATGTTTCCTTTGAGGAGTTAAAAAGTGAGTGGGCCAGTCCTATAATATTGATGCCCAAGCCGAATGGGAAGTTGCGGTTTTGTAACGACTTTCGAAAACTTAACGAGGCTTCCAAATTCAATGCGTATCCCATGCCCTGGGTGGATGAGCTAATCGAGAGGTTAGGACAAGCCCGATATTTTTCTGTTTTGAACCTCATGAAAGGGTACTGGCAGGTGCCCTTAACAGAGGCTGCCAAAGAGAAAACTGCCTTAATCACGCTTGAGGGGCTGTATCAATATAAGGTCTTACCCTTTGGTCTTCATGGTGCCCCTGCCACTTTTCAGCGACTAATGGACATTGTGCCTTGTCCACATCGTCAGTACGCTTTGGCGTATCTGGACGATATTGTCATCCACAGTACCGACTGGGAAAGTCACCTACCCAAAGTGCAGTAGTGGACTCCCTTCGGAAAACTGACCCAACCACTAACCCCAAAAAAGTGCAATAGGGTTAGAAGAGACTAAGTACCTGGGGCATGTCATTGGGCATGGAGTCATCAAACCCCAAGTGAACAAAATAGAGGCAATACGGAATTGGCCCTGACCTGTCACCGCTAGGCTAATAGAGTCATTCCTGGGAATGGTGGGCTATTACATGAGGTTTGTTCCCTACTTTGCTACTCTAGCCGCACCCTTGACAAGACCCTTGAAGAGACACAAGTCAATGATGGTTCGCTGGGATGATCGGGCGGAATAAGCTTTCTCCGCTTTGAAGTCGGCCCTGTGCGGGTCCTCGGTTTCGGTGATGCCAGACTTCAAGAGGGAGTTTATAGTACAGACCAATGCCTCCGAAATAGGCCTCGGTGCTGTACTGTCTCAGGAAGTCAACAAGGAGGAGCATCCTGTTGTCTTCCTCAGCCGTGAGCTCGCCAAGGCCCGGTATAGTATAGTGGAGACGAGTGCCTGGATATCAAGTGGGCACTAGAATCTCTATGCTATTATTAATTGGTGAGAAAATTCTGCTTGGTGACTGACCACTCCTCTCTCAAGTGGATGAGCCAGGCCAAGGACAGAAATGCCCGGGTCACCCGATGGTTTATCTCCCTACAAAACATTTGGTGGAACACAGGGCAGGCCGGTTACAGGAAAACGCGGATGCCCTGTCTCGGGTATACTGTCTGATGTGTGTTACCCTCTCAGGGTTCAACAAAGAGGGGGGCTGCTGGGCTGATTTACAGCCAGATGAGGTCAAATACCGGACCGGATTTTAAATGCCGTTCTGGGTTTTGGCAGCACCTGGCTGTCCTTAAATAGGCAGCTGGGCTCAGAAGCGAGATCTCTTTGTTGGGATCTGGGAGCCTTGTGTCTGGATGAAGTTTTGCTACCTGTTTGGTGTGAAAACAGGTTGGTGCTGCTATGAGAAAGGACTCTTTGAGGTAGAATTGCCGCATGGTGTGAATTACCACCAACACCGCAAGTTGACTTTTTTGTTTGACTGCTTGTTTTGTTACTTGCCTAAAGTTTGAATAAAACACTGAACTGTTTGATCCAAATAACTTGTTGTTGCCTCTATAATGTGTCCGCTAATCCTGTATACCAGAGCAAAACCCCCCAATATATATATATATATATATATATATATATATATATATATTTACTAGCAATGTTACTGCTGTAAATGGAAATTTAGCTGTTTGTTTGCCCATATGTTTCCACAATCTTTTTTTTATTCCTCACTTTTGTTGTAACCAAAAGCATAACTTACCAAGGGCAAATTGTATAACAAGCTCTACACTTATTATGTGTCACATATAATACACTCCCCCATAGCACTATGGTCTGGGTGCCACTGGACTCCTATAGCTATGTGTCAAGTTGTATGGCTCATGGAGAAGGGAGAGGTTCTAACTAAAGATTAGAAAATTTCTTAAAATAAGTTTCTTGTCTGATCTGTACAAATCAGCCATGTGATTAATTCATCAATTCTACCCAAATCCACGACTTGTACTCAAAAGTACATACATGGAACATTTTCAAATATACATTGAAAGTACTCGAAGACACATTAAATTCTCTCCCTCTCTTGGGAAAAATTTGAGCAAAGTCTCACTACATTCAGCTTCTAACAACATTTTTTTTTTTTTATCTTGAATGAATTTTGATTCACTAGCATCAATTTGCTCATCTCTAGTTTTAACCAACCATTAAAAAAAGCATTTTCCATAAAAGATAAGGCTAACCTAAGCTGGACCTCCTCTCTCTGGGAAGCCTATTGCAGTTATAAATTTGCTCTTGATAAAGACAATAGCATCATGGTAAAATGCAGGAAAATGTTTGAAGTTGAAGTTATTATAGTTAACAGGAGCAAGTAATAAAAGTATGAATGCCATACTGCTCATTAGAAAAAAAAATAATAATATTCCTTGAATCATGTTTTATGTGAAACGTATTTTTAAAGAATTTTTTGTAGTGTTACTTAAATGTTTTATGTTATTATTTATGTAGAAAATTCTAAAATACTGCAGTTGTTCCACTGGTTACTAAGCATAATAATAGGCACCATTTCTTGGTCTGTACAGATCACATTTTAGCAGTTAGCTCATTACCATCACAGGCAGAATTACGACAGATACTAGAGAGAAAGATAGATAGATGCAGTGATGTACCGCCAATATAGGCAGGGTACGCCACTGCTATGGGGCCCGTCGCACAGGGGGCCTGAAGCGCATAGAAGGCCCCGCCCCCTATGTCTACTCTGCACAACTATTCCAAATGAATGAATGATGACTCAGAGTGCAGGCTCAGGAGGACCGCAGGGCAGCAGCATTACATGTCAGCTGATTGATGCTTCCAGGTCCGCGCTCAAAAGGAAGCATGCAGAGGTCGGGAAGGAAAAACCTTTCTGCATGCTATCAGCGGTGCTCCCCTTCCTCCTCTGTGCCTCCTGACTGCTCCTCTCCTGCAGCATCCAAGTAGAAAGGTAAGTGACCAATCTGTGTTTGTTATGTGTGTGTAAATATACAGTATATCTATGTACAGTACAGACCAAAAGTTTGGACACACCTTCTCATTCAAAGAGTTTTCTTTATTTTCAAGACAATGACAATTGTAGATTCACACTGAAGACATCAAAACTATGAATTAACACATGTGGAATTATATACATAACAAAAAAGTGTGAAACAACTGAAAATATGTCATATTCTAGGTTCTTCAAAGTAGCCACCTTTTGCTTTGATTACTGCTTTGCACACTCTTGGCATTCTCTTGTTGAGCTTCAAGAGGTAGTCACCAGAAATGGTTTTCACTTCACAGGTGTGCCTTGTCAGGTTTAATAAGTGTGATTTCTTGCCTTATAAATGAGGTTGGGACCATCAGTTGCCTTGTGGAGCAGTCAGGTGGATACACAGCTGAAAGTCCTACTGAATAGACTGTTAGAATTAGTATTATGGCAAGAAAAAAGCAGCTAAGTAAATTCTTTACTTTAAGAAATGAAGGTCAGTCAGTCCGAAAAATTGGGAAAACTTTGAAAGTGTCCCCAAGTGCAGTCACAAAAACCATCAAGCGCTACAAAGAAACTTGCTCACATGCGGACCGCCACAGGAAAGGAAGACCAAGAGTCACCTCTGCTGTGGAGGATAAGTTCATCCGAGTCACCAGCCTCAGAAATCGCAGGTTAACAGCAGCTCAGATTAGAGACCAGGTCAATGCCACACAGAGTTCTAGCAGCAGACACATCTCTAGAACAACTGTTAAGAGGAGACTGTGTGAATCAGGCCTTCATGGTAGAATATCTGCTAGGAAACCACTGCTAAGGACAGACAACAAGCAGAAGAGACTTGTTTGGGCTAAAGAACACAAGGAATGGACATTAGACCAGTGGAAATCTGTGCTTTGGTCTGATGAGTCCAAATTTGAGATCTTTGGTTCCAACCAATGTGTCTTTGTGCGACGCAGAAAAGGTGAACGGATGGACTCTACATGCTTGGTTCCCACCATGAAGCATGGAGGAGGAGGTCTGATGGTGTGGGGGGTGCTTTGCTGGTGACACTGTTGGGGATTTATTCAAAATTGAAGGCATACTGAACCAGCATGGCTACCACAGCATCTTGCAGCGGCATGCTATTCCATCTGATTTGCGTTTAGTTGGACCATCAAACACACCTCCATGCTGTGTAAGGGCAATGACCCCAAAACACACCTCCATGCTGTGTAAGGGCTATTTCACCATGAAGGAGAGTGATGGGGTGCTGCGCCAGATGACCTGGCCTCCACAGTCATCGGACCTGAACCCAATCGAGATGGTTTGGGGTGAGCTGGACCGCAGAGTGAAGGCAAAAAGGCCAACAAGTGCTAAGCATCTATGGGAACTCCTTCAAGACTGTTGGAAGACCATTTCAGGTGACTACCTCTTGAAGCTCATCAAGAGAATGCCAAGAGTGTGCAAAGCAGTAATCAAAGCAAAAGGTGGCTACTTTGAAGAACCTAGAATATGACATATTTTCAGTTGTTTCACACTTTTTTGTTATGTGTATAATTCCACATGTGTTAATTCATAGTTTTGATGCCTTCAGTGTGAATCTACAATTTTCATAGTCATGAAAATAAAGAAAGCAGGAGTCCTGCTAACTCCGAACCGCGTCTGGGGTACACAATTCTCTAAGTAAAAAAGCAAACCGCAGCATACCATCTGCGCATCGTCTTTGAAACTGCAAGAGCTTCCGTACATTCTCACAAAGAAACAAAAGTCCTGTCTTGTCTTGTACAAAAGACAAAAAGCCACGCCAGATACTAAAGCGGGTCCAACTATGCATCAACCCCGGCGTCAAAGCAGACAGTTTCCTTGTTTTAAAGCTCGTCTCACTCACTCTAAAGCCGATCGGAGGTAAGACCATTTGTGCTGAAAACACATGGAACACCACACTAAGTACATAAATCTGAAAACTCCATTGCTTCCAAAAAAGTGAGTAACTTTTTATAATTAACTACAGTGCAACAGCAAAGGTATAGCTGTGAAGCAAAGTTATAGCTGTGAAGGAATACATCCAGCAAACCAAATGGACATTATATCCACCCAGTAATCACTAAGTATAGTGGAACTTTTCATATTGATAAATCACAGATATATCACGGTTAATTACAGAGACTGTATTTATTAATTCATCGGTTGCGACTCAGAAACTTTGAATCAGGCACTGAATATATGACCGATGTCCGATATCATTGTACACATTAGCCCTTAGTATTTTTATATTTTAATATATGTATTTTAGGTTATTTTAGTGTGGTAAATTAGGTACCTTAGCTGTTATATATTATCAAATAAACTATTATAGTAATATATTGGCTCGTGTCCTGTGTGCATTCTAGATGTAGGTGTGCCCCTCTTATTTATACATATTTTGTTTCTCTTCAAAGGATTGGGGTTACCTTTTTAGGGTGAGCACCCACTCCTTGCAATTTGGAGGGTGAGCCATCCCAACATATCCAATTTACTGACACAAAATGGTTAAAAAGGTTGGGTGCACGTTCACTGGGGAATGAGCTGCTTACCCCTTGGTATATAAATAGAAAAACGAACAGAACTCCTGGAATACACAGAAAAGTTTTTTCTTTTTTCATGCATGTGATGAAACATTTTGGCTCTGAACTAGAGAAAGGCTCAGAGCCGAAATGTTGCATCACATGGGTGAATAAAGAAAAACTTTTTCTGTGGATTCCAGGAGTGCTGTTCGTATATATGTATATATATATATATATATATATATATATATATATATAATGTTGGTGATCATATTTATTGTATGTATGTCTCTCCCTGTGTGTGTCACCATCACCATGCCCACAGCGTTCCGATGTCTTGACACAGCTGCATCAGGACGTTCAGTGCGGGGAAAGAAGAAAGCAGAGGCAGAGCCAACAGCATGGAGTCCCTGAGAGAGACACAGGGAGGCACACTAAGGACGTAGGTAACACTACCACATGCTCTACACTAGTGTTATTTGTGGTTTTACATAGAACTGCAGGTAACACTACATTTTCGGTAATAAGAGAGCCATCACTGTGTTGTTTGTAGTGTTACGTTGGACCGCAGGTGGCATCTACTATATTATCTGTACTCAGAGAGTGATCACTGTGTTATCTGTGGTGTTGCATAGGACTGCAGGTACCATCCACTACATTATCTGTACTCAGAGAGTTATCACTGTGTTATCTGTCGTGTTACATAGGACTGCAGGTACCATCTACTGCATTATCTGTACTCAGAGAGTTATCACTGTGTTATTGGTAGTGTTACAAAGGACTGCAGATTTATACTTTTATGGAATATTCACAGGAGTCCTATAGATTCAAATACCAGAGGGCTTTGTTCCTACGGCATTCCCTTTGCCACAAAACTGACCTGTGTCCTTCATTCTCTGGGTCTGTATGAATACATACAAACATATGTATACATTTCTCTATTGGTATGTGGGGGAGGGGGGTGGCAGGGGAGGAGCCAGTACAGGAGGTGGTATGGGCAAGGGGTGGGTAGTAGGTGGGGTTAGGGGGCCCAATTCATCTTTTTGCTATGGGGCCTAGTGATTTCTATGTATGCCCCTGGATAGATAGATAGATAGATAGATAGATAGATAGATCCACCATTCACAATAGGTGATAGCATAGCTTATCTACACCCTTCTGACCTCTGCACAGGTCACAAAGCATGCCTAAAAAACTCTCCTCTAGAAGACAATGAGCCCTCTCCAGTATATTTTTTCTATGGTCCATGGTGGCTGCTGTATAGCAAGCAGATCTCCGAATGCTGTTAATAACAGCTTAGGTAAGTTGGCTTCCCCATAATCATGTAAGGAAATAAAAAAATATATACAATTAGAAAGTAAGAACTGATGAAAAAGTATACTATCTGGATTTAATGGAAGAAAATATAGTTGAAACATTCTTCATAAATAACTTATTGCCATGTAAAGTCACATTCCAGGGATTTATACAGCTTCTAACCATTCTTTTTGGTTAATAACTACATGGAGTAAAATATGTTATAGAAAGCTGTTTCCAACATTAGCAATAGTTCAAACAGACACAATCACTGCATCTACACAATCCAAACACCAAAAATGTATAATGACCGTCATGTCAACTAAATATAGGGAGTAGAAGTTATGTTGACTATGCTGCATTCTACTAGGGCGTGGAGGTCCTATGTGATCATCTCACCTTTATGCCTGTACCTCCAGTGTGCCGTTTTTCATGAAACGTTACAAAGGGAACCAGTTTTCAAAGGATTTTCCTTTAAATAAAGTCAAAGATGATGCAAGAAGAGGTGTTAAGAACCTCTCTAGTTACTCCAGTATACAACTACATACTAATACTAAACTGAAAGGTCAATAATCTTCTTTTGAAAATGACCATAAAGTACTAGAATTTATGACTTTCCAAAATTTAAAATATGTATGCCCATAATGGGACACAAACGTTTCTACTGTATATCCACCTAAACTTTGACATAAACTTCATCATTTAAGCCACAAATGAAGACATCTGGGAGACTGTCATTTCTGATATGGGTGGAAATTATAAAATTGCAAACATCTGTCACAATTATTAAAGACCATTAAACCCTAAAGACAAGTTGTTTGCAAAGCACAAGATATTGGGTGCTTTGCAAACAACTTGTCTTTAGGGTTCAATGGCCTTTAAGAAGTGTGGCAGTTGTTTGTAACTTTATAATTGCTGTAATGTTATTTCGACTCAATAAATTAGAACAGAAACCAAAATGATGTTCTTTGTTTACACGTTTTGCTTCCTCTTGATTATAATTTGAATCCTCCGATGACTGGAAATAGATGATGCAGAAAAGAACAAGCAACAAACCTTTTCATAAATATTCAAGGTTCAGCATCCCAATCATACATACATAAGTGATCTGTATTTACACGCTCTGACATCAGTAAATAGGAATTTCGAGAAAACAAATCGTAAATCATTCTGCTCTATTAAATGTACACGTATTATGCTAATACTTCTACCTGGCTGAACTTTGGTCAAGTGTGATAGAAAGACTTTTTAGAAGGCCACTCCAAGTCATCTCAACCCATCAGATAGATTGGGGGATCTTATTAAAAAGTGTTCTACAGTATTGTCTTCTGCCCAAAAAATGATGTTCGGCTTCTAACCAGAAGAACTTTTGATCTTATTTGATATGCACAAAAGAGAGAATACAGAATAGAAATCAGTTGGCAGCCAGCATATTTGTTATTTTTTTTGTTAACTGTATTGCAGTGGAACGGTTGTACTATCAGGATAAACACTTTTCAGAAAATGTCATATGGGGCCATTTACTATCCAGAAATACACCTATATTATGTGTAGTTTTGGCACAGATTGCAGCACAAAGGTTATTTCTAAGCAATCTGCAACATTACCCCACTCACACCAAGGCTAAAAAAGTGATCGGGGAGGGGGGCGGCATGGTAGACCCGTCTCATTCATCATTTTCTACGCTTGTTTTAGGAATAGAAAATTGTCTAAATGTAAGCCAGCAAGGAAGCTGGTTCTGAATGTGCCAAAGTTATGTAGAGGCCTGTGCCTCTTTATAACTTTGGCGGATCCACCACCAGCTATAGGGGTTATTAAGACCGGCCGGTCTAAAACACCGGTCTTAAGAAATGATAGTTGATAAATGTGGTGTATAATTTATATAAACATAGCTAATCATAAACCACTTTTCCACCTATTTTCCAAACTTGGAGATAGGATTAAAAATCACAAAAACAGTCACACATTTTTGCACAAAAATGGCATGTGCCAACATTTGCAACATTTCTGGCCCAAACTAAATTATAAATTCTTCACCTATCACCTACAGCCATTTTCGCCTTCTCAAAAATTTATTTTATGTTAGTATAGTTCATTTACATCAAATCATATACTCATATGACTGTTTAGAATTTTAAAAGCATGCAAGCACTTATCATGGTGTGTATTGCATTCTGGATATACTGTTTTCAATAGTGCAGACAGCTGATTTGGACACTGGTTGTGGGACTACTGTGCCAACTAACAGGTTTGGCATTGGGCTAGACCTGAGAGTGTTATCCTGTTGGTCTCCTGCTATGCATCCTTTAACCCCTGTACAGGGATCTGGACTTTGATACAGGGTAGCCACCAGGCTGCTACCCCTTGGAATAGTTCTGATGAAGTTGACAGCTGACCCATTGAGAATAAGAGACACTAGTGCAAAGCAAGAGAGGCACAGACAAGACACTAAATAATAACCAGGCAGAATATAGGTGAATCCAAGGCAAACACAGATAAAGGCAAAAAACTAAATATTGAACACTGGTAGACAAAATGATCAGGAACCCAGACAAACAGCCTACAATAACCAGACATATGGGCTACAGAATGCATAGTCACATTACATACTGGATGACAAGTGGTCAAGACTGTTCTCTACTGTAGGTGGAATAAGGCACAGGACACACACTGTCACAAGACACAGTTCAACCACAGACAGGCAAAGCAGGTCCAGATACAGAAACAAGGCAAATTAGACAAGGACTAGAATTTGAGAATCCATTGGAAAACACAAATAGGACTGAATTCTGTCACACACAGAATAGACATAAAACATGGTAAACAGAACTTGGACAGAATTCAGACACACACAGTCAAAATCCATGGAACAGACATCACAGAATCCAGACACATCCTTGATAGATCAGGCAGATAAAGCTCAAACACAGCACAAAGACAGAATCTAAGCAGATTCAAGCAAAGAATGTTGCACAACCCAGGAGTTTCACAGGACTCAAGGAATATATGCCAGACTGACAAAGAAAGGAAATAAATAGCAGACTACCTAAGTCATTAGACAAACAGATGTACACACTGAGTGAAGGAAAGATTAACTCTTGCAATCCAGAACTAGGGAAGATAAAAGTACATAGGCACACATTCACGCCACAAGTAACCAAGGCCAGGATGGACAGAACAGTGGCAACGTCAACCACCATTTAACGCAACGGAACAATTTTAACCCACAAGAATCCGGCACCTGCGTGCATGGTACAATGGCAACAAGTGAAACGCACTGTGACAAGTATATTATTTTAGGTGCCTTTTGTAAACTACACATATCACACAATCTAATTCAGCAGGGCATGCTCTGCACAGGCACATAACTAGTTCACCACTGTGAGATTCAAGGTTTGAGCTTAAAAGCAGCAATGTATAAGACCTGATAAAACTAAGGGCTCGTTCACACAAACGTTTTTTGCGTTATTTATATGGGCCGTTTTTTGCGCTCCATATACGGAACCATTCATTTCAATGGTTCAGCAAAAAAAAAAAAGAAGGAATGTACTCCATATGCATTCGGTTTCCGTATTTCAGTTTTTCCGTTCCGTTCCGAACATGTCCTTTTATTGCCCGCAAATCACGTTCCATGGCTCCATTTAAGTCAATGGGTCCGCAAAAAAGCAGAACACATACGGAATGTACTCCGTAAGTCTTCCGTATCCGTTCCGTTTTTGTGGAACCATCTATTAAAAATGTTATGCCAGACCAATTTTTTCTATGTAATTACTGTATACTGTATATGTCATACGGAAAAATGGAACGGAAAAACGGAACTGATCCTGAAACACTACTGAAACAAAAAACCTAAAAACTGATCCGTTAAAAACGGCCAGCAAAACACTGAAAAAGCCTTATGGTTATCTGAACAAGCCCTAAAGCAGTCTGACACAAACAAAGCAAGAATTTGCAGTTATTTATTTACGGTGTTAAGAAAAAGTATTTGTTAATAACTCCTAGTATGCCATATAAAATATAAATGAAGTATAGACAAAATGAACATGAACAAACATATTGCAGAGTTATATATATATATATATATATATATATATATATATATATATATATTATTTTATTTTTTTTTTTGCTACTGAAGGGGAGCAGCAAGAGGATTGATTCAGGTAAATATCTCCTTTTTAAATTCCTTATGCCATTCCAAGCCTATTAAAAATATATACAGTACAGACCAAAAGTTTGGACACACCTTCTCATTCAAAGAGTTTTCTTTATTTTCATGACTATGAAAATTGTAGATTCACTCTGAAGGCATCAAAACTAGTCATTAACACATATGGAATCATATACATAACAAAAAAGTGTGAAACAACTGAAAATATGTCATATTCTAGGTTCTTCAAAGTAGCCACCTTTTTGCTTTGATTACTGCTTTGCACACTCTTGGCATTCTCTTGATGAGCTTCAAGAGCTAGTCACCTGAAATGGTTTTCACTTCACAGGTGTGCCCTGTCAGGTTTAGTAAGTGTGATTTCTTGCCTTATAAATGGGGTGTGGACCATCAGTTGCCTTGTGGAGAAGTCAGGTGGATAAACATAGGATAGTCCTACTGAATAGACTGTTAGAATTTGTATTATGGCAAGAAAAAAGCAGCTAATTAAAGAAAAACGAGTGGCCATCATAACTTTAAGAAATGAAGGTCAGTCAGTCCGAAAAATTGGGAAAACTTTGAAAGTCTCCCCAAGTGCAGTCACAAAAACCATCAAGCGCTACAAAGAAACTGGCTCACATGCAGACCGCCCCAGGAAAGGAAGACCAAGAGTCACCTCCGAGGATAAGTTAATCCGAGTCACCAGCCTCAGAAATCGCAGGTTAACAGCAGCTCAGATTAGAGACCAGGTCAATGCCACACAGAGTTCTAGTAGCAGACACATGTCTAGAACAACTATTAAGAGGAGACTGTGTGAATCAGGCCTTCATGGTAGAATATCTGCTAGGAAACCACTGCTAAGGACAGGTAACAAGCAGAAGAGACTTGTTTGAGCTAAAGAACACAAGGAATGGACATTAGACCCGTGGAAATCTGTGCTTTGGTCTGATGAGTCCAAATTTGAGATCTTTGGTTCCAACCACCGTGTCTTTGTGCAACGCAGAAAAGGTGAACGGATGGACTCTACATGCCTGGTTTCCACCGTGAAGCATGGAGGAGGATGTGTGATGGTGTGGCGGTGCTTTGCTGGTGACTCTGTTGGGATTTATTCAAAATTGAAGGCATACTGAACCAGCCTGGCTACCATAGCATCTTGCAGCAGCATGCTATTCCATCCGGTTTACGTTTAGTTGGACCATCATTTATTTTTCAACAGGACAATGACCCCAAACACACCTCCAGGCTGTGTAAGAGCTATTTGACCATGAAGGAGAGTGATGGGGTGTTGCGCCAGATGACCTGGCCTCCACAGTCACCGGACCTGAACCCAATCGAGATGGTTTGGGGTGAGCTGGACCGCAGAGTGAAGGCAAAAGGGCCTACAAGTGCTAAGTATCTCTGGGAACTCCTTCAAGACTGTTGGAAGATCATTTCAGGTGACTACCTCTTGAAGCTCATCAAGAGAATGCCAAGAGTGTGCAAAGCAGTAATCAAAGCAAAAGGTGGCTACTTTGAAGAACCTATAATATGACATATTTTCAGTTGTTTCACACTTTTTTGTTATGTATATAATTCCACATGTGTTAATTCATAGTTTTGATGCCTTCAGTGTGAATCTACAATTTTCATAGTCATGAAAATAAAGAAAACTTTTTGAATGAGAAGGTGTGTCCAAACTTTTGGTCTGTACTGTACATACTGGCTGGACAAGCCCTTTAACCCCTTCCTGACATCCACCGATGGATGTCGGGTCATTAAAGATGGAGTGGAGCGAGCGACATAGTCGCCGGGTGCCTGCAGTTTCATACAGCAAGCACCCGCAGCTAATGTCCGCGATTTGCGTTAATACCAACCGCAGACATTTAATCTCTCAGATGCCGTGGTCAAATGAGACCATTGTGTCTGAGAAAGTTAAAACCCGGAAGCGCGCGATTCTGTGTCAGGCGTGCTTTCTCCTGCAAGAGATTGGGGAAAGCACCCTGTTCTAATAATGAGCCAGAGCCCCTAGGCTTCCATGCTTATTATTAATATATCCCAGTTCAGGCCAGAAGGTGCCAGCACTGAACTAGGATATAGTGATTTCTGTTCAGAATAATAAAACAAATTCCAATTATCTGTACAAATTGCAATCTGAAGAGGGAGCAAAAGCAGAAAAAACAAAAATAGAAAATCTGGAAAGGGTTAACAAACTAAATTATCCAACACTCAACTCGCTTATGTGAAAAAGTAACAGTCACTGAAATAAACACATTCTAAAAATGTAAATGTTTAGAATTTATGCTAGCCCGGCCTAATGAACTGCTCCATGAGAGTCGCCACAAACGGTCAGAAGGATTGGAATGAGAAATCCAATACATACAGGTAAATTATATACCAAATTTGTGGAATGCATGGTTAGAAACCCAGTGGCTTGCACTATACCCTGCCCTAGAGGTATCACTGGTCAAACCAGCATCCTCAGGGATGAAACCTCAAGGAAGCTGGTTTGACCAGTGATAACACATAGGGAAGGGTATGGTGGCAGACTCAGTTTTTTTTTTCTTTTTTTTAATCATGCATAGCACAGACTTGGTATAAGATTTGCCTATATATGTATTGAATATCACATTTTGCTTTGTTCACATAATTTATCTTTAGGTCATTTATATTTAGCTTATTGGATACCAACAATTTTCTGCTATATAGGACATATGTTGTGATTCTTGCGTCTATTGTTACAATTTGTGTGTAAACATGATTATTTACTGCTATTGTCTAGACCAGGGATGCTCAACCTGCGGCTCTCCAGCTGTTTCAAAACTACAACTCCCAGCATGCCCGGACAGTCTACAGCTATCAGCCTACAGCAGGGCATAATGGGAGTTGTAGTTTTACAACAGCTGGAGGGCCGCAGGTTGAGCATCCCTGGTCTAGACCATTTATATCACTGAGGGGATTGCTTACACTGTATTTCTGTATAGAGGATTTTAAAGTGGTTATACCAAGTTGTCAAGTTATCCTCATTCTACTGATCAGTGGGGGTTGAATTGCTTAGACAACCATTGATCCTGAGAATAAGGGCCCCATTCCCCCATCCTGCTAGAGAAGGGATGCTCAACCTGTGGCCCTCCTGCTCTTGTAAAACTACAACTCCCAACATGCCATGATGTAAGCTGATAGCTGTAGGCTGTTCAGGCATGCTGGGAGTTGTAGTTTTGCAACAGCTGGAGGGCCGCAGGTTGAGCATGACTGTGCTAGAGCAACAGGCTTAGCATCCGTGCTGACTCTCCATTTACAGTGCCTTGAAAAACTATTCATACCCCTTGAACTTTTCCAGTTTTTCACATAACACCCAGAAACTTATATGTATTTTATTGTGATTTTATGTGATAGACCACCACAAATGAATAAGTACAGTAGCAGTGAAAAGAAAATGACACATGGTTTTTTAAAATGTGTAATAAAAATCTGGAAAATGTGGCCTACATTTGTATTCAGCCCTCCTGAGTCAATAATTTGTAGGACCACTTTTTGCTGCAATGACAGCAGAAAATCTTTTGAGCTATGTCTCTTGGGGCCTGAAATTGTTGCTCATTCTACTTTTCAAGATATCTCAAGCTCAGCCAGATTGGATGGGAGCATTTGACGAAGCAATTTTCAAGTCTTCCCACAGATTCTCAATGGGATTTATGTCTGGACCATTCTAACACATGCATCTAGGCCAAAAAGTTAAACTTTGGTCTCATCTGACCAGAGTACCTTCTTTCACATGCTTGCTATGTCCCTTACATGGCTTGTGGCAAACTTCAAACAGTACTTCTTATGGTTTGCTTTCAAAAAAATGTGTCACTTTTCCATGAAGGCCAGATTTGCGGAGTACACGACTAATAGTTGTCCTGTGTACAGTTGAGCGAACCCGAAGTGCAAGGGCAAAAATAACTCACCTCATCCACTTGATCGCGCAGCCGGTATCTTCTTTTCTTCAGGAGCTGCAAAAGGACCTGCGGTGATGTCACCACTCTCAACACGTGGTGAGCGTGGTGACGTCACTTCAGGTCCTTTTGCAGGTCCTGAAGAAAAGAAGATACTGACTGCTCGATCAAGTGGATGAGGTGAGTTTTCTTTTATTTATAACCCATCAATAGACATTTTATTTAGCATTCTGTTTTAAGAATGCTATTATTTTCCGTTATAACCATGTTATAACGGAAAATAGTAAATTCACCCAAACCTGAACTTCAGCGGAAAAGTCCGGGTTCTGGTCCGGGTACTCGAACTCGCAAAGTTCGGTACGAACCCGAACTTTTCAGTTCAGGTTTGCTCAACTCTAAACAAGAGTTTTTTCTGTAGTGTCTGCCGAGCATTACTATATGAAAGATTTTGAAACCAACTAAATATTTATGATGGGTAAAGAAAAACTAAGGTGGATATGTGTTCTCCTACTCAGCCATATTAATGTGTGTTGTCACAGCACTGAGTACACAGCTGCCTTCTAATACTCTCTGTCTCCGTTATATGTGAGCTCATAATTCTCAGAACTATAGAGATGAGCTCCACTAATAAAAGTTCTCTCAAGCTTTATGTCCAATGCCAGGTTTTACATAACTTTAATGAGCCTAAGGAAAAAAACATAATCATTGTGCGGTGTGAGCAATGCCTAGGCTCCCATTCTACTTTGCCATTAAATGGAGACGATCAATCTTAGTAGCAGAGCTTTGTTTCTAGGTGGGGAAAGCACACTTGTTCTCATGAAGATAAATATTATCTCTGGAAATAACACTGCAGCTGCCACATGAATGACTTTGCCAAGAAAGTCTGGCAATTCTAGTGCCCTTCACTGAAAGTGATCAAAGTAACATTTTGCTCCAAAGGAAATTTTGTATTTACAGTGAATACCTATGGTTAAATACGAGTCTGTACAACCATTGAGATATGGCATTAAACCTAAATAATCAACAAAACTGTTCCACAGTCACAAAAAAAGTCAAAAATTTAAATTTGTATGTTATTATTTTTGCACAAAATTGCATATATGACTACAGCTGGACTCTAGCCATTTTCAGTCATTTAGGATCATGCAATATGGAGTCAACTATGAATAAACCTTCACCAACAACAGGTGCGCTATATGTATAAATACAATCCGGCTGTAACACCTAATATTGGAGGCGCCCTATAGTTGCATTGGTGCAAAGTCACCTAGGATGTGTTCACTTGCTTAGTTTTTAATATGAAATGACTACAGTTGTCATTTGTTTTATAGGTTTATTGTAGAAAGAAAGTGCATAGCAATTAATAATTGCTATCAAATGTTATCACTTTAAATTAGAATGGGGAAAAAATTACAAAAGAACGGAAAGTGAGCTTTAAAGGGATTCTGTCACCTCGTTTTAGCCTATAGTGATGCCGACATGCATGGTTAGATCGCCGCTAGCATGTCCGCAATATGCCTGTGCCATAGCGTTGTGTCCTTTAATTGTGTTTAAAAAATTATTTTAGAGATATGTAAATGAGCCTTGTAAGGTGCCCAAGGGGCTGTACTAACCTTCCTGATGCCCAGCCATGC
The DNA here is from genome assembly GCF_014858855.1 of Bufo gargarizans. Lineage (NCBI taxonomy): Eukaryota > Metazoa > Chordata > Amphibia > Anura > Bufonidae > Bufo > Bufo gargarizans. The sequence continues at coordinate 303,512,569 of NC_058085.1, read as the reverse complement.
CCCCTGTGAAGGAGCCCAGCAACGCCTGTATCCACGAATCTCCTCCTTGCTCACAGTTAGATCGCTGCAATCTTGCGATACGCAAGCTTGTGCATGCGCAGTTCCTTCCCTGAGGCTGATGCCAGCGCAGGGAAGGAACACTATGCCGGCACTGCGCATGCGCGCGCTCGCGCATCGCAAGATTACGGCGATCTGACTGTGAGCAAGGAAGAGATTTGTGGATACAGGCGGTGCTGGGTTCCTTCACAGGGGGGCGTGGCTGGGCTCCAAGAAGGTTAGTACAGCCCCTTGGGCTCCTTACCAGGCTGATTTACATATTTGTTAAATCATTTTTTAAACACAATAAAAGGACACAGCGCTATGGGACAGGTATATTGCGGACATGCTAGCGGCGATCTAGCCGTGCATGTCCGCATCACTATAGGCTAAAACGAGGTGACAGAACCTTTTTAATGGCTAAGTGTCTTTTTCACGGCACTTTCATAAATGTGCCTCATTACCCCATAGTCATCCTTTTTTTTCACTGTTTTAGTCCACCTGTTTGAGGACCATATGGGGACAAATCTCTCAAGCTTGGAGCCTCTAATCCATAATCTACTGAACACTGTGCCCTATTACCTGTTTAAAGAGTTTTACCAGGCTCTTAACTTTATATCTGGGTCATTAATATCTATTCTATGAGGGTCCAACATTCCCTACCACCGCCGATCTGCTGTTCCCTGCAGCTTCTAGTGCAAGAAATAGCACTGTGAATGAAATCGGAAGCACAAATTTGGGTTCAAATTATAGTGGTCGTGCTGGGTTACTGCAGCTTACCTCTCACTTGCTTCAGTGGGAGCTTGGCTGCAGTAACCCAGCACGGCCACTGTACTTTGATCAGAACTGTGCTTCCTGCTCCATTGAAAGTGCTATTCCAGTGCTGGAAGCTGAAGGGAACAGCAGAACGTTGGGGGTAGGGAGTTTCAGATCTTCCCTGATCCCTGACCTATCGTGAGAGTATTTTGGTCATCAATGTCAAGAGCCTGGAAAACTCTTTTAATACTTCCTATGTTAAGTCACAGTTGTTATTTTTCACTCTTATGATGCAAATAATTGTAGTTATTGCCATTGCAGTGAATATGGCATACTCAAGTGGATGTCATACCATACAGGTCTTCTCCATAGGGCTGCATATTGCAGAGAGTCACAGGAAATCTGTGTTCTTAGCACAAATTCATTCACATAGGTCTGCCGTATGCATGAGACCATGATGCTTTGGATGAGGAAAAATTTTAATTGTGAAACACTGAGTGTTACTGAAAGCACTTTTGAGAGAAGTGTATGTTCCAAAATATATTTGGAAGAGTCTTCAATTTAATCACAAATTCTATTTTCTAGCAGTGAGTAGAATGCAATTTATATTTGCTTTTAAGATTTCTGGTAATTTAGGAAACAGCTTGAAATCAAGTAAAGTGTAGGAGAGTACTTCTGTGTGTCACTATACTTTGTGATCCCGCTACTTGAAAAACAAAAAAAATAATACTGCTTAAAAATAAATCTGTCTATTGCATTATACTTTTCGGTGCATATTGTGCGTATATTTAAATATATGCAATATCTTAATCTTCCTATATTGTTTTAGAGCAACTATCCTAAAAGCATTTTATTTGTATGAGTGCACACATTAAAGGAAAATGCATTAATAGTTAGTCATTTACAAGGCCACTGGCTTGTACATCTTAAAAATAAAGCCCAGTAACATTTCAGCCCCTTAGAATTTACTTATGGCACATAATCTAGGAACATTATGCATAAGGTTGATTGTAGTGCTAACAGTTCAATTACACCCCCTGCTAATAGATTGCTGCTGAATAGCTGTTTGGAGGTTTCGGCTTTGTGAGGAGGTGGCCATAATTGCATGGCATCCATCAGTAGCATCATCTCTATTTAATAAAACATGAGTTCTCTGCAGTTTCCAAACTACAGGCTTAAACTTTCACTACAGCAGGCTGCTTTTTACAGAAAATAGAGTGGCAATCTGTCATTGTTCTGCTAATGCTGAAAATCCTTAAAGGAGACAATGCTTTCCTGTTGTAAGCCTGTGACCTTTCCTAGGGCCTTCATCACGCTTTATCATACAATTGTTTTTGTTTTGTTTTTATTTGCCATTTGTTGCTTTCTTTTGAATTTATAGTCGAAATTTGGGCAGGATTGAAACAAATCTGGTAATATGGTAGAATTACTCATTTACACAATATAATGTACCTCATTTTCAGCATAGAACAAACAACCATACATTAATGTGGTTGACTATTTATACTTTGCACTGGACATTTTAATATGTCTTAACACCTATCTCATGTCTACTTACATACTCTTAAGGCTCATACATAGTTGAGTTATATTTTTGTGACCACCAGCTAATATGCAGAGTAACTGGTGACCCACTAAGGTCCTGGTAGGTTGTCACAGGTATCTGGGGCCATGCTGACTGCAGTGCATCCCACATCTGTTGGAGGGTGTGTGGGGGAGGATCCATAGAACACAGAACAATGGAAGTGGTCCCACAGATGTTCAATTGGGTTCAAGTCTTAAGGGGCCAAGATAGTACTTAATAGTTTTTGTCATGCTCTTCCAATGAATGTTGGACATTTCCAGCCATGTGACATGTTGAATGGTCTTCCTAGAAGATCACATCCGCCCCCGAGGAGAAGAAAATCAGCATGTATAGGTGTATGTGATCTGCAAGGATGGATTCATAATAAAACTTGTTGACAGTGGTGGTCCACATGGATGAGTAGGCCCAGAGAATGCTATGAAACCATTCTCCAGACCATAACACTGCCAGCACCAGCTTGCATTTTTCAAGCAATGGTTGCAGTGTATTTGTTCTCAGATTTTTTTTATCTATCACACCAACATCCACCCATTAAATGAAGTAGAAAACATGAACCATTAGAGAAGACAACCGTCTGACATTCAGTGAAGGTCCAATTCCAATACTGCTGTGTAAATTGAAACCTTTTGTGCTGATGCAACTTTATTGGCAGAGATGCAGTGACCCCCCCCCCCCCCCCTCTGCCTTAGCGACCTATATGCTGTTGGGCCTGCTGAACTGTTGCTTTAGACACATATCTGATAGCCTACTGGTTCATTTTGGCGGTGAGCTGCACCACTGTAGCATGTCGGTCCATCATTGTGCACCTTCTTAGCCAACATTCACTTCTCCCATAATTGGCACGTGATACTTCAAAGCTTCCACGTACTGTAGTTTATTCGCAATAGTGGCATTTGTCCATTTGCATTATATTTTCACCACAGTAGCACGTGAACAGTTCACAAACTGCACACTTGTGTCAGAAATACTGCTACCCTTGGCCTGAAAGTCAATATCATCCCCTTTTGCAACTCAGATAAATCGCAACTTTTAACCGGGACACCACACTTGACTTCCTTGAGCTACATGCTGCCAATGTTGAAAGTAGGAAGTTGTCATATTAATGTGACGTGATTGTGTATATAGCCATATTATCTGTCTGTAATACAACAGCCATAAAAATCTATAAGCTATACTGTGACTTTACGCCATATGTCTCTCTGATTTTAAACAAATTGATATACTCTACATTCCATATGAATCCCTGAGAGTAAAAATCATAACATCTGTAAGGCTACTTTCACACTAGCGTTTGGGTGTCCGCTTGTGAGCTCCGTTTGAAGGGGCTCACAAGCGGCCCCGAACGCATCCGTCCAGCCCTAATGCATTCTGAGTGGACGCGGATCCGCTCAGAATGCATCAGTCTGGCGGCGTTCAGCCTCCGCTCCGCTCAGCAGGCGGACACCTGAACGCTGCTCGCAGCGTTCGGGTGTCCGCCTGGCCGTGCCGAGGCAAGCGGATCCATCTAGACTTACAATGTAAGTCAATGGGGACGGATCCGTTTGAATATGACAGACTATGGCTCAATTTTCAAACGGATCCGTCCCCCATTGACTTTCAATGTAAAGTCTGGACGGATCCGTCTGAGGCTACTTTGACACTTAGAAATTTTTTAACAATATAATGCAGACGGATCCGTTCTGAATGCAAGTGTGAAAGTAGCCTAAAAGAGAATGCAAGCACCAAGTAACAGCACAATGAATTCCTACTGCTCTATGATATGAAACCATAAGGACTTTTGGCATAAAGGCTCTTTTTACCTGGCTAGATATGTGAGGTCATTAAAGGGGTTTTCTAATTTCTTAAACCCCCTCATGTGTCGGGCCCCTCACCGGTAATATACTTACCCCGTTCCCCACTCCTGCCTCCCTAGCGTCAACCTCGTCCCTGCCTGCCATTGGCTGCTGCCCCCTGACACTGGATGTTTGTATCTGTGTGCACGGAGAAGCAGCAGCGGCGGTGCGGGGACCAGGAGCGGCGCAGGAGCAGTGTAAGTATATTACCAGTGAGAGGGACGGCACATGGGGGGTGAGAGTTAAAAAATTGGATAACCCCTTTAAGGGTCTTTAATGTGAAAAGCACATCTTTTTATATCCAATTCTGTGAAATGCAAAAATATAAATTAAAGGGGGGGTGAATAACTCCCTGACATTCCTTACAAGTCAATTAAAATTTGGAGCTTGACCTTGAACAAGAAACCACCAGAACAGTACAATTAATCTACTGTACATACAAGGAATTAAAGGGATTCCTCAGCATTTGCTAAGTGATGTCTTTCCTCAGGCCATCACATAGTAACAGCTGATCAAACACCCTGCACCCTGCCGATCAGCACTTCTGGCATAGCTCTGTCTCTGGAAGTCAGCTCCAGAACTACACAGCCTTGTAGTAGAAGGATCAGGCTGCTTCAGTGTTGATCCTGTTGAAGCCATCGGGACACGCTGCAACCATGCTGATCAGCAAGTAAAGTTCTATCCCTCGGTTAAAGCTGGACAACCCTTTTTTTATTCAGTAGCAAATGATTTTGTAGCACATTGCAGATATTGTTATGATATGTTCTATTTTTATTTGTAGGATTTTTATTTATTTCTAACTGCAACCAGGAGCCATACACCCTACAAGGAAACTTCCTTGTGGGCCGATGCCCAGAGGGCCACCACAGCCCTCCTCATGGCTGCCGGCTGCGCACACAATTATCAGATGGACTCAGCATTAATACTGAGATCATCAAGTACTTATGCACCTGGATGGCAGTTGTAGGTGTCCCCTTGAATTCAACTGTATTGATGACCTCCCAGTTGAATACTGGAGTTGGGGCAGCAGTATTTTGTTCTGCACTCTGATATTTGGTTCTGCTGGGGTGGTATTCTGTGCTGCACTATAGTATTCCTGGCCTCACCTACTTATCTTGTTCCTGCCTACATATGCTGGTCCCACCTACTTGTGTTGCTTGCCTTCTGTCAATATGGGCCCACCTACAACATCAGGCTTTTTTTTTTTTTTTCTGGGCCTCTTAAAATTTCTAGTCCATCCCTGACTGTAACTTATCAAATTTTTTCTAAATTTATGACAAAGTGTTTTAATACATTTTCCAATAACCTTTATTATGAAAAAAAAAAAAAAATCATTAATTATGATGGGACTAAAGAAGACTAATTGACTTTAAAATATAGACATGAATAAGATCCATCATTTTTTAAGTGTCAATCTATCTTTAATATAATTTCTCAACCACATTCAGATTAATTTTCATCCAATACAACTGAACTTGGATGGAAATCATTCAAACCCATGACTACAGGGTTGTAATGGAAGGTAATTTTCTAATTCTTTACTGCACCGATGAAGCTTACATTCTAATTGCCAAGTTAATGGGAATCCCACTGTCAAGTGATAATGTAAACATATTAGGATCTAACAAAAAGTAATGCACTTTGCTGCAGGAGAGCTTATGTTATAGGCGCAACAGGCAAACTCCTGGTATAAAACATTACTACATTTAATGAGCAATAATAAAAGAGGCAAAGAAAATTATAGCTCACATTAAATACATAGAACACAACACCCTGCTGTAAATTATTTACACTCTTGATAAATTACAGCAATTAAAGCCTCAGGGAAGGAAGTACTGATTATTAACCGTGGTAAGCAGAATTAATTGATATAGTGCTAATCAATAAAAATAAAGGTCATTTGGCATGTATACCTTATATCCTGTGTGGACTGTATTCACAAACTTACATTTCCTTTTAGGCTCCAATGGCATTCCTACATTTTGCTTTTAGGATAATAATTTCTAATAAAAAGCATATTTAATAAATTTACATCCTCTATTAACAGCTTCTAGACCGGGCCATTTACCCCATTCCTGACCAGGCCAAATTTTGCAAATCTGACATGTGTCACTTTATGTAGTAATAACTTTGGAACCCTTTTACTTATCCAAGCCATTCAGAGATTTGTTGAGACTCATTGTACTTCATGTTAATGGTAAATTTGAGTCAATATGTTTTACCTTTATTCATAAAAAAGATCCAAAAGTTAACAAAAATGTGAAATAATTCACAGTTTTCTAAATTTGAATCTCTGCTTTTAAGACAGATAATAATGCCTCATAAAATATTTATTTATTAACATTCCCCATATGTCTACTTTATGTTGGCATAATTTTAGTAATGCAATTTTATTTTTTCAGGACGCTAGAAAGTTTCGAATTTTAGAAGCAATTTTTGAAATTTTTATGAAAAATTTTCAAAGTCAACTTTTTTAAGGTCCAGTTCAGTTCTGAAGTCACTTTGTGGGGCTTACATAATTGAACCAACCCATAAATGACCCCATTTTAGAAATGACACCCCTCAAACTATTCAAAACTGGTTTTATAAATGTTGTTAACCCTTGAGGTATTCCACAGGAATTAAAGCAAAATAGAGGTGAAATTTCAAAACTTTTTTTGCAGATTTTTTATTTTAATATGTTTTTCAGAAACACCCCATTTGTTGTTGTACACCGCTGTTTGGGCACACGGCAGGGCACAGAATGCAAGAAGCGCCATATGGTTTTTGGGCAACATGTTGCATTTTAAGTGGCCCTTAGGAAATCTAACAGTGAAAACCCCCAAAAAGTGACCACATTTTGTAAACTAAACCACCCAAGGAAATTTTAAGAGGTGTAGCAAGCACTTCACTCAACATCTGTTTCATAGAATTTTTTATACTTGGGTGTGAAAATGAAAAATATTTTATAAATGGTGCTTTAGGCCAAAGCTTTCTTTTTCACAAAAGATAACAGAAGAATACCCTCCCCAATTTGCTACCCACTTTCTCCTGAATACATTAACACACCATTTGTGGTCATAAACTGTTATTTAGGGAAACACTAGGGCTCAGAAGGGAGGGAGCGGCATCTGTATTTTCTAACATGGAATTTTCTGTCATGGTTTTAAGACCAATAACTTTTTTTATTTTTTGTTGAATGAGCTGCGTGAGGGTTTATTTTGTGCAAGATAAGCTGTCATTTTATTGGCACCATTTTGGCATACATTTGGCTTTCTGGTTACCTTTTATCAAATTTTTGGGAGGTGAAATCACAAAAAAAGCTATTTGGTGTCGTTTTTCTATTTTTTTTTACACCGTTCACTTGATGGGGTAGATCATGTGATATTTTTTAGATCCAGTCATTACAGACGCAAATATACCAAATATGTCTAATTTTTTAATTTTTTTTATGTTTCTTGTTGACATTTCTTAGAGCCATATTTTTTCATTGTTCGGGCTATAGTCCTGTGTGAGGGCTTGTTTTTTGTGGTACAAGGTGATGTTTTTATTGCTACCATTTTGGGGTACATATGACTTTTTGATTGATATGTTTTTGTGAGGTGAGGTGACAAAAAAAACTGTTTTGGCATAATTTTCATTAGTTTTTTCTTTACACTGTTCACTTGATGTGATGTGATGATGTGATATTTTTGTAGAGCCAATTGTTACGAATGCGGTGCTACCAAATATGTCTATTTATTTTTTATTTTTTTACATTTAACACAATAAGAGCATTTTTAGAGTCATTGATTTTTTCCTGGCTATGGTCTTGTGTGGGGGCTCATTTTTTGCAGGATGAGGTGGCATTTTTATTGCTACTATTCTGGGAAACATATGACTTGTTTTTTGGGAGGTGAGCTCACAAAAAATATGTTTTGGCGCAATGTTTCCTTTTTTTTTTTTTACGGTGTTCACCTGATAGGGTAGATCATATAATATTATCATAGAGCCGATCGTTGCGGACACGGTGATACCAAATATGTCTATTTTTTTATTCAGTTTAAAAAATAAAATAAAAAAATGGATTTGGGGGTATTTTTTTTATGTGAAACTTATTTTTTTTCAAAACACTTCATTTTTGTATTTCCTTTTATTTTTTATTTTACAGGCTGTGTCCCCCATGAGGTCATATAAGACCTCTGGGGGACATTTAACTTATTTTTATTTTTTCATTTTTTTAACTATTAATTTCTCCTGTAACTGGGGCTGACATAGTAGCTCCAATTACAGGGGAAATACGCCCCTCAGAGAGGCTATGCTGCATAATACAGCACTGTACAGCCTCAGTGCAAGGCTGATCGAGGTCTATGGAAGACCCAACTGCCCAAGGATGTTTATAGTCCATGGGCTGTCGGGAAGTGGTTAACTGTAGATGAAGGCTGCACTAACCTAAGTGAAAGATTAGGGCTCTCTATATGATATCTGTACAAATATAAAAGACTTCAGTTACATAATGCCTTACCATTAATAAAGTAATTGCCCCAGAACTTGCTTTAGGAGACTCCCCTTCCTAAAAGAACAGCATGTTGTTTTGTTATAGCTCATCCCTGTACTTTTCCTTTATAATTTAGAGAGGAAGAGGTTACAAGAATTGCATAATTTTTTAAGTCAACACAAGTGCATCCTCAATGAAGGACATGTATAAAGTATACATTACCTTCTGCTGGACGGACTTACGGCTTTAGCTTAAAAAAAATGGATGTGGCTATTAGATGGTTTTCTGTTTTGGTTAAATTTCAGTCAATTACAGTAGGTTTATTTTACTCAGCAGTGAATGGAAGTATTTTATAATGAAACTGCATATAATGCACTGGTCTAGTCAGAGATGTGTATTTGTGAAACACCTTTGAAGAAAACTATGGTCCACCTTATCTCAGATTTAAAGAGTTTAGGTTAACCTAAAAAAAAAAACAGTTGTTTTTGATGTTTTGGTAGTTGAAATTAATAAAACATACTAACAAACTTTAAATATGTTGTTTTTACAAATGTCCAAATTTCTGTGCTGGTCTCACCGTCCCAGAAGCTCCAATTCCATAAAGAACTTCCTCCCTTTGTCTCTCTCTCTCCCAGTTGATGTTCTTAAAGGGGTCTGTCTGTCTAACTCAGTTCATTAGCTAAGCTGCCCCCCTTGTTCATTAAGGCTGAAGCAGAGACAGAGAAGGAGGTTATTGTAGCTAATGGTCAAACAGTCAGACCCTTCATCATTTCACTGACACAGAGAGGGAGAGGTAATATAGCTTCAGGACTTTTATATAGCAAAGTGTTAAGATTTCAGTGCCGACAAAAATTAACATATATATATATATTTTTTTTTTTACTTGAAGCAACATTTAAATGACTATATCCATACAGTGTGTATGGATATAGTCATTTAAATGTTGCTTCAAGTAAAAAAAAAGTGCTGCTAAGTACAAGTACAAGTGCTGCTAAGTGTTAGCAGCACTTGTAAAACCTGGACTATATTTCAGAAATGTGCTATACTTGCATGGCTAACATATTATTTAAAAAGATAACCTAAGGCCTCTTCATACGAACGTATGGCTTTTTCAGTATTTTGCGGTCTGTGAAAAATGGATCCGCAAAAAATATGGATGACGTCCGTGTGCATTCTGTTTTTTGTGAAATGGAACAGCTGGCCCCTGATAGAACAGTACTATCCTTGTCCATTATGCGGACAATAATAGGACATGTTCTATCTTTGAACAGAACGGAAAAACGAAAATACGAAAACGGAAGGCATACGGTGTACCTTCCATTTTTTGGGCGGATCCATTGAAATGATTGGTTCCATATACGGTCCATATACGGAACTCAAAAAACGGAATGTAAACTAAAAAAAAAAAAAAATTAATATGCAAGAGGCCTAAGGGCTCATGCACACAAACGTATTTTCTTTCCGTGTCTGTTCAGTTTTTTTTGTGAACCGTATATGGAACTATTCATTTCAATGGGTCCGCAAAAAAAACCTGAAGGTACTCTGTGCATTCTGTTTCCGTATGTCCATATTTCCGTTCCGCAAAAAAATTTGAACATGTCCTATTGCTGTCTGCATTGCGGACAAGGATAGTGCTGTTCTATTAGGGGCCAGCTGTTCCATTCCGCAAAATATGGAATGCACATGGATGACAGTCGTATTTTTTGCGGATCCGTTTTTTGCGGACCACATAATACATACCGTCATGTGAACAAGCTCTAACAGTGAGGAAAAATGTATCAAAGCAATTAAGCATTTTTCTCTCACTTTACAAAATGGTATCTAACTCTCCACCATTATGCAAGTTTCCCCACACTTAATAATGCTCTGTTTGTAAGTCCATTTTTAAAGGTTATGGTATTGTGTTCAACAAGAAGTGCAGTATTGTTATTAGGACCAAGGAGATCTGTCTACAAAGCGGGAAACCCTCGCTGTATGATGTCTGTATGCTGAAGCATGACACAAAAAGAGGTGAGACAACCTCTTTAAAGAGGACCTTTCATCACTCATAGAAACATAGAATGTGTCGGCAGATAAGAACCATTTGGCCCATCTAGTCTGCCCAATATACTAAATACTATGAATAGCCCCTGGACCTATCTTATATGAAGGATGGCCTTATGCCTATTCCATGAATGATTAAACTCCTCCACTGTATTTGCAGCTACCACTTCTGCAGGAAGGCTATTCCATGCATTCACTGCTCTCAGTAAAGTAATACTTCCTGATGCCCCTCTAATTTAAAACTATGTCCTCTTGTAGCAGTTTCTCTTCTTTTAAATATTCTCTCCTATTTTACCGTGTTGATTCCCTTTATGTATTTAAAAGTTTCTATCATATCCCCTCTGTCTCATCTTTCTTCCAAGCTATACATGTTAAGGTCCTTTAATCTTTCCTGGTAAGTTTTATCCTGCAATCCATGTACTAGTTTAGTAGATCTTCTCTGAACTCTCTCCAAAGTATCAATATCCTTCTGGAGATATGGTCTCCAGTACTGCGCACAATACTCCAGATGAGGTCTCACTAGTGCTCTGTAGAGCAGCATGAGCACCTCCCTCTTTCTACTGGTAATGCCTCTCTCTATACACCCAAGCATTCTGCTAGCATTTCCTGCTGTTCTATGACATTGTCTGCTACCTTTAAGTCTTCTGAAATAATGACCCCTAAATCCCTTTCCTCAGATACTGAGGTTAGGACTGTATCACTGATGTTATGTTCTGCTCTTGGGTTTTTACGCTCCAGGTGCATTATCTTCCACTTATCAACATTAAATTTTAGTTGCCAGATTTTTTACCATTCCTCTAGGTTTCCTAAATCCTTTTCCATTTGGTTTATCCCTCCAGGAACATCAACCCTGTTACAAATCTTTGTGTCATCAGCAAAAAGACACACCTTTCCATCGAGGCCTTCTGCAATTTCTCTGATAAAGATATTAAACAATATGGGTCCCAGAACAGATCCTTGAGGTACCCCACTGGTAATAAGACCCTGGTCTGAATATACTCCATTAACTACAACCCTCTGTTGTCTGTCCCTCAGCCACTGCCTAATGCATTCAACAATATGGGAGTCCAAGCTCAAAGACTGCAATTTATTGATGAGTTTTCTATGTGGGACAGTATCAAAAGCCTTACTAAAAGACTAGATAAGCGATGTCTACTGCACCTCCGTCATCTTTTATTTCTTATTTCTCTATTTGTTTTCTATATATTTTTTTTAAGGTACAGTAATTCAAATGGAAGTTTGGGGGTGGGGGCCTCCCACAGAGGAGAGATCGAGGTGCTGGTAAAACAGCCTGACCTTGATGTCTCGTCCATGAAGGGAACCCACCCCAAGTCTACAAGAAGCCAAAGAGTTCCATTTCTGCTTTGAGTCCATTTGGCAGTAATGTGTCAAATTCGAAAATTCTCCACGATTCTATTCTTAACATGTCTAATGCAATTTCCCCCCTCCTTTGTCTCGTAACTTTTTCTAAAGCTGCAAACGTAAGCATTGATAGATCTTTATTGTGACACTCTTTGAAATGTTTTAATAAGGAATGTTGTACAAAGCCCTTCTTATATTGTTTATGTGTTCAGCTATTCTCTTTTTTAGAGTTCTTTTCGTTCTTCCAATGTATTGTTTGTCACATGAGCACTGTATAATGTAAATTACGTCTGTTGAGTTACTCAACAGACGTAATTTACATTATACAGTGCCCATGTGACAAACAATATATTGGAAGAATGAAAATAACTCTAAAAAAGAGAATAGCTGAACACATTAACAATATAGGAAGGGCATTGAACAACATTCCTTATCAAAACATTTCAAAGAGTGTCACAAAAAAGATCTATCAATGCTTATATTTGCAGCTTTAGAAAAAGTTACGAGACAATGGAGGGGTGGAAATCACATTGCACAGATGTCAAGAATAGAATTGAGAATTTTCGAATTTGACACATTACTGCCAAATGGATTCAATGCAGAAATTGAACTCTTTGGCTTCTTGTAGACTTGGGGTGGGTGCCCTTTATGGATGAGACATCGAGCTCAGCCTGTTTTACCAGCACCTCGATCTCTCCTCCATATGAGGCCCCCACTGCCATACTTCCATTCGAATTACTGTACCTGAAAAAGAAGAAATAGAAAACAATTAGAAAAATAAGAAAATCTCTCTGAATAACCAATAGATATCATCTTCACAACACATTGCTAGAAAAAGCACACTTAAACCGCAGAGATAGAAAAGAGATGCATTATATACGGCTAAGATGTATGATATATTATGTCTATTGAACAATTAAAGGGGTTGTCCAAGTTATATTTATTGATGACCTATCCTCAGGATAGGTCATCATTATCAGATCAGCAGGGGTCCGACAACTGGCACCCCCGCCGATCAGCTGTTTGAAGAGAAGGCGCGTGCCATGCCAGCGCTGCCTCCTCTTTACTGTTTACCTTCTCGCCTTTGCATCTGCAGCAGGTGTAATTACACTCAAGCCGTCCCATTCATTTCTATGGTATGGATCGCTCCTATACAAGTGTATGGGAACGATCCGTCCCATTGAAATGAATGGGACGGTTAGGTGTAGTTTCACCTACTCACCGCTGCAGATGCAACAGCGAGAAAGAAAACAGTAAAGAGGAGGCAGCGCTGCCTTCTCTTCAAACAGCTGATCGACGGGGGTGCCTGGTGTCAGACCCCCGTTGATCTGATATTGATGACCTATCCTGAGGATAGGTCAGCAATAAATTTAACTTGGACAACCCCTTTTAATTGTGGAGAGGATTTACTGTGTAATAAATATTTTGCCATCTTTATTACTTGCTTTTATTTTCACTAATTATTTCAGTTTGTGATATGAGAAATTGATACCTCATATGTGGAGAGTAAGGACTGGGGATTAACACTGAGGTGCTGATCCATTTCGGATCTTTCAAATGACATCCTCAAATGATCCCTGCCCGATGTAGCTATAAAAACACTCTGTAAATTGCAATTGTATACCACTGAGGAAGGAGCGTGCAAGCTCCGAAACGTGTCTGGTAATTTAAGATATACGACCTAAGAAGAAATTGTCTTGAATGATATGTTCAAAAATCGATGACGACAAATTTATTGAAAGAAAAGAGCATCAACATCTATAGAGGGTATTGTAGCGGATATTCAGCTGGGGTGAGATTCCAACAACGTCGTAATCCAGCGTTTACCCAACAATCCGGAGCAAAGGCAAGTGTACTAACACATGGGACGCCACATGTAGACGCCAACCTCAGGAGAGACATTGCTGCAGCTGTACTGCGCAGTACATGGGAAGCTATTGCCGGTGAGAATACAAAAGCTACTCCCGGTGAAAACATTGAGGCGGTAATAAAGCTGCACAGCAGCGATAACAATTTGAGTATATATATGTGTATATGGATACCAAGCTCAGTATGGACAATTACTATAAGTGAACTAGGATGTGACAGACAAATTTAACAAACAAAGGGATATAGACTGAAGAAAATTAACAATTTAAGAGGCACTATCACTCTATTTATTATTTTACACTGGGCAAAGTAAAGGACATTTAATGAAATTATATATCTTCAATTGAATATCAACTAATAATTCTATATCACAGATCACTATATTCACATTAATTTATAATTTTTTCTTAAAAAAAAAGAAAAAGTTTTTTATAATCACTTAAATGAAGAATATATCCCTTTGATTAATCATGGAGAAAATTGATTTCTTGCACTAATCATGAGAATATCGATTTAGGCAAAATTACAGTAAACAAGGACATTAAATTGACTCATTTGGACTATTTTTTATATATTTTTTTATTAATATTTTCTATTTTTAATTATATATATATATTATATGTTTTTTATTAATTTTTTTATGCAGTAAGCATTGATATGATAGAGTTGATGAAATAATATATGAAATAATTAGTCCTTTTTTATAAATAAACAGAACGTGGATTCTCAATACAGTCCTGGATGATAGAGTACATGTTAATTTAGTTAACCATACATACATTTTTCTGTGAGGTTTTACAGGGTAAACCTGTTTTAACAGAGCACCTTATTACACAAATCACGACTCGTGAGACACCACATAACTATTTATTTTTTGAGCAATTTGTAAACATCTATTTGTCTCACCAAGCAGAGTTCTGCACCTGTGGTGGGGTGTCCCCGTAGCTCAGGATGTTCCTCCTGCTGCTTGCTTAAAAAGGGAAGGACATCTTGGCTGACCCTACCAATCTTGCGCCTGCACCACTGCTTAGTTTAGAGGCATGAGTGCAGAGTCTCTTCTTCTGCTCCTATAGCAGAGACTTAACATGCGCTGATACTCCTCTGGATAGCAGAGCATGAACAGTTGCTGCTCCAGCATCAGTGTCTCTGGGCTTGCGCCTCTAATTGGGGCAGTGGCGCAGGCAGGAGATTGTCAGTGGTGTAGGCATAAGATTGTCAGGGCCGGCCGATACGCCAGTCAAGTGGCAGGAGTAGTGTCCTCAGCTTCGAGATATCCGGCCACAGATGCAGAAATCAGTTGCCTCATCTCCAATTTTATGTTTTGTCAAATTGTTTTACTGAAACCTCAGACACCCGTGGATGAAAAGGTTGTGTGAGCACAACCATTCATTCAGATCAGTGCATGCATATCTGTGCAGGACAGTCTCTTCTACATCTTAAAAAGTGCACAAGTTAACTGCTAGTGCTGAACGAATCAAAGTATCCAAAGTGAACTTCAATTTGAATTTCACAGAAAATTTGATTTGCCGAAAATCCAAATTTCCTTGTGCTTTGTGGTAAAAATTCAATTTTCCCTGAAATCACGGTAAAAATAAGAAAAATCATACTCACCTAATTCATTTTAACGTGAGGAGGCCGCCCCAGCCATCTTGCTCGAAGATCATATGCAAAATCTTGTGCGCGTTGATGTATGACGTCTAGTGTTGGTCGAGCACCAAAGTGCTCGGGTGCTCGAGTAGAACACCTCGGGATGCTCGGGTGCTCTACAGAGCACCTAAGCACAATGGAAGTCAATGGGAGAACCAGAGCATAAAAACAGGCCCCCTCTGCTCTGAAGAGGGGAGGGTGTCTAGCTCACAGGAAAAGGTCAGAAATTGATGGAAACACCACTGAAATGGTTTGGCAACAGCATGGGTAGGATGTCTGGATGGATCTTGGACTCCCAGTTCGCTGCTGGGAATGATGTTGCCCGAGTAGTATGCCACTTTTACAGACTGACAATAATACACACCAAACCAAAGAACTCGATTTTAGAGGAAACATTTTAAGGAAATATTCTTTCCTATATATTTACTTGTATATAAAGTGCAAGTGCTGTCCCAAACATTTGGCGTCATCTTCTGGTTTTATCCGTTTTTCCAGACGGGACCTTCTGCCAGACATCAGGGCGAGGCAACACAGGAAGAGGGACACTGTGATCCGCAGGAAGCCATGAAGTAATGTCTATAGGATTGATGCCTAAGATATCCCAGGCTGGTGTCAGGTCGGAAGGAGTGCGGATGATGATATGCCTCCCGTTCCTGGTGAAGGATAAGCCGAACGGGTACAACCAGCGGAATGGCGTGGACGCCTGGACGTCCTGGAAGAAAAGCATGAAGCTACCCTCAAACTGGATCTGCGCCGTATCTCCGTAACTCAAAAGTCCACATATAACATCACGTGGTGGCTCGTTGGGTTTTGGCGTAGGTCTCAGAGCCCTGTGGATCATTTCTATGACAACTCTATCTGACCTGTCCTGGCCTAGTAGGGAAGTAAAGATCTTGCGCGTGGCCGACTGGAGCACCTGAGGCGAGAACGACTCAGGGAGACCGTGGATGCGCAGGTTCCGTCTTCTGCTGCGATTCTCCTGGTCTTCTAGGCATAAGTATGCTTCATTAAGTAGATCTGTATGGGCTCTGAATGCCTCTCTGACTTTTTCGCCTCCTGGGTGTCTCAGCTCCTCCTTAATGTCCGCCAAATCTTTCTTTAATGGCAATAGTCCAGATTCCAGGACTGCCCGAAATGGTTTCTGAAATGGGGAGGCTCGATGGCGGGATCCGGCTTTGGATGCATCAGATATGCTGCCGGTCTCCGAAAGGTCCTCTATATCTGAGTGCTGAGTATCGCGTGGCGCCATCTGGGCCACACCGACGCCTATATTGTAAGCTTCAGATTTCAGATATTTTTCCATGTCAGGCTATTTCATGCAACCCGGTTTCGAGTCTGCTTGATCTTTGGGCTTGTCCTTGCCAAATGTCCCCATATTCGATCGGGTGCAGAACTAATTGCAAGGTTTAACTGCCAGCTCGGATGAGGAGTACAATTTCAAGCCTCCATTCAGTAGTACGGCCAGGCTCCGCCCCCTCAATCAGTATTTTGTGGAAGCAGGTGTATTGCAGCCCTCAATCAGTATTTGGTGGAAGAAGGTATATATATATATATATCAATAGCACCCCTCCATCAGTATATTGTGTAAGAAGGTTTATGGCACCCCTCCATCAGTATTTGGTGGAAACAGGTATATGGCACCCCTCAATAAGTATTTTGTGGAAGCAGGTGTATCGCAGCCCTCAATCAGTATTTGGTGGAGGAAGGTATATAGCAAGAGCACCCCTCAATAAATATTTTGTGGAAGAATGTATATGGCACCCCTCAATCAGTATTTGGCAGAAACAGGTATATATCTGTCCTCAATCAGTATTTGGCGGAAGCAGGTATATGGCACCCCTCAATCAGTATTTTGTGAAAGCAGGTGTATTGCAGCCCTCAATTAGTATTTGGTGGAAAAAGAAACATAGCAATAGCACCCCTCAATCAGTATTTTGTGGAAGAAGGTATATGGCACCCCTGAAGCAGTTTTTTGGGGGGCAACAGGAATATCACACCCGTTGCAATTAGTTACTCCAATAGCATTTGTCCCTCTATCTAGCTTGCGGTATCGCAGCAGAGCCGCACACAACTGCTGCACAATACAAATACACTATAATATAATTTCTATCATACCCCCTCTATATCACTCCTATCAATAGCACATCTATACCAGCCCTTAAAAGCACTTTTGTGGCCTTATTAGATAGCGTTTGGTGTCCCTAACTGTCCCTGCTCCAAAATGCAACCTCTCCCTACACTGACAAAACACATAATGTAAAATGGCTGCCAGATTGGGTTCTGTAATAGGGTTGGCGGTGTGTCCATGTGCTTAAAAGTGTCAACTGGCTGTCCTGTCCAACCTGAAGGATGTGTCACGGGTCAAAGTTCAGCGCTATGACAAAAAAATATGGCTGCGTGCGATTATCGCAATATGTTTGCATGTTCCACGAATGAGCATAGTTTGCTGCGAAATGACCGCCAGTCGAATCGCAAGGCCATCTCTATGAATGAATGTCACTGATATTTAGGATGTGCAAACATTATACAGGAGATACTTTATAGCGCAAGTAATGTCGCTGTCACCAGCTGCTAATAAAAAATTCCACTGAATGAATGTCACTGATATTTAGGATGCGGAAACGTTACATCGGAGGTATAGCACAAGTAATGTCGCTGTCACCAGCGGCTAATAAAAAATTACACTGAATTAATGTCACTGATATTTAGGATGCACAAACATTATACAGGAGGTATAGCGCAATTAATGTCGCTCTCACCAGCGACTAATAAAAATTGCACTGAATGAATGTCACTGATATTTAGGTTGCACAAACATTATACAGGAGGTATAGCGCAATTAATGTCGCTGTCACCAGCGGCTAATAAAAAATGACACTGAATGAATGTCACTGATATTTAGGATGAGAAACGTTATACAGGAAATGTAGCACAAGTAATGTTGCTCTCACCAGTGGCTAATAAAAAAATGACGCTCAATGAATGTCACTAAATGAATTTTACTGATAATTAGTATGCACAAATGTTATACAGGAGGTATATTGTGCAAGCTATGTCGCTGTCACCGGTGGCTAATGAAAAATTACACTGATTGCATATCACTGATATTTAGGATGTGCAAACGTTATACAGGAGATATAGTGCAAGTAATGTTGCTGTCACCAGCGGCTAATAAAAAATTACACTGAATGAATATCACTGATATTTAGGATGCGCAAACATTATACAGTAGATATAGCGCACGTAATGTCGCTGTCCACAGCAGCTAATAAAAAATTACACTGAATGAATGTCAATGATATTTAGGATGCACAAACATTAAACAGGAGGTATAGCGCAACTAATGTCGCTGTCACCAATGGCTAATAAAAAATGACACCGAATTAATGTCACTGATATTTAGGATGTGCAAACGTTATACAGTAGGTATAGCGCTAGTAATGTCGCTGTCCACATCAGCTAAAAAAAAATTACATTGAATGAATGTCACTGATATTTAGGATATGCAACCGTATCCAGGAGGTATAGTGCAAGTATTGTCGCTGTCACTAGCAGCTAAAAAAAAATTACACTGAATGAATGTCACTGATATTTAGGATGCGCAAACGTCATACAGGTGATGTAGTGCTGGTAATGTCGCTGTCACCAGTGGCCAAACAATTGCCCTGAATGTCACAGATATTTACTCTGCGTAAATGTAAAATAAAAGATGTAGCAAAGGTTGTGTCACTATCAGAAGCGGCACTAACAATTGCACGCAATTTAGCGCAGGTTGCGCTAATAATATATATTGCAGCCTGATACAACTATAGTCCTTAAAAGGACTTTTGGGTCTCTCTAACAATTCCATGCAATTTAGCCAGGTTGCGCTAATAATTATATTGCTGCCAGATGCAACAATAGTCTGTAAAATAACTTTTGGGTCTTTACCAAGTTTTTTTCACTAAAATATTACTATTTCACTCCCTACACTATCTGTCCTTTCTTCAGCACAGCTCTCCCTGACTAAGACTTAGCCGAACACGTGTCATCAGGTGCTATATAGCATCCAATGACGCGTTCCGGCCAGCCAATCACTGTAATGCCAGTAGCCAACATGTCTACGGAATTACATTGAGTGCCAGTACCTCAGTGCACGTTTATTGGCTGCATAGCCAACACTCGCCCAACACTTATGACGTCACTACGCTAGCCAGCATGATAACGTTATCATGCACTAAATATACATCTCATATGCAGCAATTAATGAAGAATGCAGCATCTGAGGGGTTCAATGACAGGGCTTGGCTCAATTGCTGTTCCCCTTCATTACACCTGCTAATTCCAAAAAATGCATTTTGTGGCAAAGTAATTTGGCACAAACCAAATTTGTTTGTAAAATTCGTCAAATCAGCCAAATCATTTTTTTAAAGAATTTCACTTTTCTCTAGTAACTGCCCTGTATCTTAAGATGCTGCCACCATGTACAAATCAACATTAGTAATAATCTATACTCTGTAGTTTCACTCCACATGGAATACGCTTAACATTTTCATGTAAACCAAACGGCAAAGGATTTTTTTCCCCCCTTTCCAATGTTTATTCAATCAAGACAGTTAAACACACTCCTTTCTGGGAGTATTTTGCAAGACACATTTTCTAAATTACACTAAATTATCCCTGAAGAAACATTCCACCTTTCAATCATCAAATATGATGAGCTCCAATGAAGAATATATTTGAGAGCATAGAAAAATGTATTTAAAGCAGGAAATATTCCACTCAGAATTACATAACATGGCATTATAATATTGAAAAAAATGCAGTCAGCTATTAGACAGAGGACAAAGCTGCAACAGACATAATAGTAGCTTCATAGTAAAGTAAACCACTAGAAACACAGTAATATACATGCGTTCACATTATTATGTAATCTGCAAGGACATATTCAAGCGTTTAAATTAACTGCAACAACAAGTTGTGCAGAGTGGAATCTTTCATGAGTCAGTTGTCAGTCAACGCGAGCAGATTTTATTGATTATGGAACAGATGGAGATTAGTATTTAAGGGAAGGTTACAAGAATCAGAGGTATATTCAAGATACAATCACAGGATTAAAATTTTTATTTAGGATATTATTATTATTATTATTTTTTTAACTAAGGGTAAATTCATATCTCCAACGCAAACTCTGGTATTCTGCTCTGGCAGAGGAGTATGTATAGAGAAGGTTTAGTGCTCTGGAGCAGGGATACATTGAAGTCTGGACCTTTGTGGACATTTGTCTATTTCCCCTATGCAAAGTTATAAACTTCTTACTTTATCTCAGTTAAAAGGGTTAATGTGCGCTGTTTAATACTGTGTAAATGCATTTTATATGTATGTTATGATATATATCTTATTAATTTGCACTGTATATTTGAGGCCCTGTGGAAAGGGTTAATGAATACTGAGAGACTTTTGGGACTTTGAATAAGAAGCTGGTAATTTTCCACAGCTGCCATAGGGTTCAAAGAACAGCATGGTTTGGAGGGAAAAAGCCAGACTTGTTTACCACCAAAACCAGACAGACTGACCCTTTGAATGTCTGGTTAAGGCTACATGCACACGACAGTTAAAAACAGACATTTTTAATGGACATTTATTTCACTGATGCGTTTCTCAGAGACGGACGTTAAAAATGGACCCATTCAATTGTATGAAGGCAGTCTGTCAGCGAAAACCTGACAATTTAGAGCATTGGTTTTAGAACAGACGTGTGATGGCCATTAAAAAATTTACATCACATGTCCATTTTTCACTGTTATGTGCATGTAGCCTTAGCTATGTTGTTATGTATGGAAACCTGTTTGTTTTTGGAAAAACTGCTGTGTCATTACCATTGAGTATCATTGAAGCTCTAATGTAAGCCTATGAGAGACAGGGGTTGAGACAATGTATCTGTGCTGAGCGTCTCCACTCCACCCCTCCCACTAGAAGGTTCTAGTTCAGCTAGAAACTGTATATAAGGAGAGCAGTCAGAGCACCTAGTGTTCTGCAGCTAGGGACCAGTGCTTGGAGGGGGAGACTCATGTCAGTCTGCATTAGTGATGAGCGGCAAGAGTCCTATTCGAATTCGCAATATTTTGCGAATATTTTTTAGAAAATTTGTTGAAAATTCGAAAATTCACATATTTTTTTAATCGGCAAGGTAATGATTGTGTAATATGCACATTTTCGTAATTCGAATTTTCGGATTCAAATTTTTTATTGCAAATTTTTCAACTTACAACTATTAGACAAAGAAGATTATAGCACTAAATTAGCTAAATTGCTCTATATTAGTTTTTTTTTATATTCGCTATATTGC
This sequence comes from Bufo gargarizans, assembly GCF_014858855.1. NCBI lineage: Eukaryota > Metazoa > Chordata > Amphibia > Anura > Bufonidae > Bufo > Bufo gargarizans. Next base: position 303,490,655 of record NC_058085.1, on the reverse strand, counting down.
TATAACTTAGTTTTTTAGAATATTCGTAATATTCTAAGACAAGAATATATAGCAATATAGCGAATATTCAAAAAAAACGAATATAGAGCAATTTAGCTAATATAGTGCTATAATCTTCTTTGTCTAATAGTTGCATTTTTTTTCTCATCTGAAGTTCAGATTGGAAAAAATTCCAACTATAAAAAAAATGATTATAGCACTATATTAGCTAAATTGCTCTATATTAGTTTTTTTTTCGAATATTCGCTATATTGCTATAACTTAGTTTTTTCGAATATTCGTAATATTCTAAAACAATAATATATAGCAATATAGCGAATATTCGAAAAAAACGAATATAGAGCAAAATTCGCAAACACTACTACTCCTAAAGTCAAGTATATTGCAGCCTTCTTATTGGCCCACAAGCTAGAAACAGGGAGGGATCATGTGTACTGATTTAAAAAAAAAAACAAATTAAAAAAAAAGGAATTTTTGGGGAATATTCAAAATTACGAATATATAACTATATTTAAAATATTCACAAATTTTCGAAGTACCTAGATTCGCGATAAAAATTCGAAATTCGAATATTCATGATCAACACTAGTCTGCATGAGTAACCAGAAGAAGACGCTGGGGTGGGGATGCTGAGCCACAAGCCATGGGTCCCAAGTCCTGTGACCAAGGAGCCACCTGGACTACTGAGTTACAAACCATGGGCTTCCAGCCTTTGGCCAGTGTACCAGCCTTCTGAGAGAGAGAGGGGGACAGCTAGCTTAGGCCTTTCCTCAGTATCAAACCCTTTGAATGTTAGGTAGGAAACTAGAGAAGCCAGCCCTATGCCTCACCTGTATTGTTTTGCACCTGAATTCCTCCAGTAAAGAAGAACACTGGTTAACTGCAGACCCTGACTCTCTGGAAATGAGCCCTGGCCCTGCATGGTCCTTATAAAGATAGCTAGGCCAGCAGACAGGTGCACCCACTGACCCATGTATCTCTACAGTAGCTTCTATATATGAGGGTATCTGTGATGACAAAGCCCCTTTGATTTTAAAAGATATGCCATGATTTTAATATTGATATAAGATTAGTAGTGGAAAACCACCTCACACCTAGCCAACCAGATGTTTTAAAGTAACTCCTAAAGTAGTGATCAGCAGGGCCACAGGGTGTGAGGTCACTGACGATCATATATTAATGGCTTATCCAGACAATAGACCACCAATGACAAAATACTGGAATACCCCTTTAAAATGGTTAGTTGCTTTCTGGCTACTGTTCACCATTGTGTTTGTAAGATGATTATATGGAAGTTACTAAATTAGCCTTTGTTGATATTTTGTGTCATTTCATGAGCCATGTCCAATCTTCTGTATTGTCCACATACAGGTCATGCGACCAGGAAAATAACCTCTATGTGATTCCTCTGAGATTAAAACACTCTGCGCCTGACACTAAAATCCCAACAGTACAATTGCAGATTGCATGTGCAATGTATTTAAATAGAGGAGATATCAAATGGAGGTGATTTGCCTGGTCACATCACCCTCCATCAGAAACCATATTATGGGTAAGACCTCTGTGTTGGCAGCACAAAAGACCTGCCAAAGAAAGGGGGATACATTATTAATTATAGAAAATGATGCAGTATTTCAACAAAGTCTATATTAGTAAGCGCATTATAATCATTTAACATACACATTGGTCAACAGTAACCAGAAAGTGGCCAAACCCTTTAAGGCCTAATCAATGTACATGAAAAGTAAGAATTACACTCAGTATTTCATGCCCAGACAATAAGAGTGAAAACAGCTAGAGTATTGTGCCATTAGATATGTATATATGCGTTAACCTTTCTCATCTGGAGACCTAAACAAATGCTAATCCCTGATGCTTCATTTCAAAATTGTGAAATATAGTTCAAGCCATAATGATAAGCAAAAGGGAAACATCAAAAATGTATGAGGGCTACTGCTGTGAGAGACTCTTTATAATCAACTCAGATGCTCAGAGGACTGGGTCACTTATGAGGGTTAAAGAGTTTTCTCACTTGGGTATTAGTATATTAATAGAAGCATTTGACTTACCGGAGGATCATGATCTTCAGCAACAACTGTAACAATAACAGTGCCCTTCATAGCGTCTGGAGCCACCATTCCCCAGTAGATGGCTTTGGTAAATACAGGTGAGAAGTCATTCATATCCTGAAAATGGAATGCAAAATGTGTTAATGTGCATTTTTGTTATTTTAAATGGATATAAATAGGAACATAGCAAATGGGACTTCAAAGAGTACACAAGGCACCTCCGTCAGTCCAATAAAACCCATTAACCAAAGTCAGCCCCCAGCAATCCCAATCCTATAAGTACAATGCAAGCATGGACCTCAGGAGAAAATATCACATTTTCAAAAGTGCTTAAATGTAATAATAACTGTAAGGAATTCCCTGCACACCTTTGAAAATAAGCTTTCTTGACTTTTAGATTCCTCCCAAGCTACTGAAATATGGTTAAGCAGAATGGGTAGCAGTGCATAAAAATAGACTTAATCAAATCAATATTTATGTATATACTGTGAATGTAATATTTATACGGCTCTTAGCAGATGTTAACATACAATTAACAATCCTAACCTGGCATATAGACATATCTCATGTGGGACCGCATATCTCATGCGGGACTGCATATCTCATGCGGGACTGCATCACTGTGCCATGAGTTTTACAAATCTGTAGCAATCATGTGTCAATCAAACAGGACAAAAATGGAGAAAAATAGCAAAAACCTTCTATTTAGGCTACTTTCACACTAGCGTTCGGGCGGATCCGTTCTGAACGGATCCGCTCATAATAATGCAGACGGAGGCTCCGTTCAGAACGGATCCGTCTGCATTATTTTTAGCATAGAACAGCTAAGTGTGAAAATAGCCTAGTACGGATCCGTCCAGACTTTCAATGTAAAGTCAATGGGGGACGGATCCGCTTGAAGATTGAGCCACATTGTGGCATCTTCAAACGGATCCGTCCCCATTGACTTACATTGAAAGTCTGGACGGATCCGCACGGATCCGCACGCCTCCGAACGGCCAGGCGGACACCCGAACGCGGCAAGCAGCGTTCAGCTGTCCGCCTGTCCGTGCGGAGGCGAGCGGAGCGGAGGCTGAACGCCGCCAGACTGATGCAGTCTGAGCGGATCCGCCTCCATTCAGACTGCATCAGGGCTGGACGGCTGCGTTCGGGTCCGCTCGTGAGCTCCTTCAAACGGAGCTCACGAGCGGACCAGCGAACGCTAGTGTGAAAGCAGCCTAACAGAGATGAGTACAATATTTGGTATCCCATGAAACGCAAATCCTCACTTTCTGGATACCAGATCACGGTGGTACAGATCTCTTCTTTTGTACTCTGTCTACACTTCTTCCCCTTTCTCTGTTGGAGAAATCTTAGTGTGCTAGGCCTATATAGCCACATCCGGCTAAAATGGGATTTAATCAAATATACAAGGTGTGTTAGAGGATAAGCAATGCTTTTTTCTGTTTGGTTGATGTATGACGACTAGTGTTAATAAAGTTAAGACTAGTGTTAATGAAGTTAAACGAATTGACTTCAATACGAACTTCAGGAAAAATTTGCCATAAATCAGAATTTCCTCCCCCTTCGTGGTAACGAATAGTTTTTTTTCCCTACACTTGTTACCACGTGAAAGTAAGAAGCCTAGGAACTAAGAAATGGGTAGGGGCAGATCCTCCGACAGTGGGACAGTGGAGAACAGCGGTTTATAATTTGATTAAGGAAGGAGTGATGGAGGGCCATAGTAAAAGAGTAAAAAGTATTGATGAACTTTGGAAAAAATGGTTACTTTAGGGCTGGATTGACGAAATATTTTTTTAAATATTTTTTTTATTATATACGTTCCCCCCCCCCCCCATAAGGGTGGTGGGAGGGTAAATGGAAAAAAGTAATAAATTCTTCAGGTATAGAAGAATTAGTTGGTTTGGGTAAAATGGAAATGTATTTATTCTTTGTGGATACTGAAATATTTGATATGTTTGGAATGCATATGTTTCCTTTTATGAAATGAAAATAAAGATTCAATTTAGAAAAAAAAAAAAAAAAGAAGCCTAGGAACGCCATTTGACTCATAATGCTCTGCAGCCAGCCAATCAGCAGATAGCCATCCCTGTGATGTCACAGCCCTATAAAAGCCTCATCTCGGGCGGTCCCCGCCATTTCACTGTGGACTAAGCATGGGGAGATATGTGGCAAGCGCTAGGGATGGTGTTTTATAAAGCTTTTAATTGTAGAATATTGAATAAGGAGAGTTCAGGAACAGTGCAGGCACAGTTTAGGGAGATTGTAGGAACAGTATTTAGACATTGTAGGTAGTGCATAGGAAGAACATAGGGAGACTTCAGGGACAATGCAGGCTCAGTTTAATCGCCCAGTGCATTTTGTTCAACTGCTGCGCCATTTATTTTTAAACTGTTCTGTTATACATAGACATACTGTGAATCTGTCTCAGCACCAACAGGCAGTCAAATATAGATGCAAGTTTATCTAGTTCACCTGCAGCACCATTTATGCTTAATCTATTCTGTTATACATAAACTTGCTGTGCATCAAACTGAAGATCAACAGATGGTCTAATATAGAAGCATGTTTATCTAGATCACCTGCTGTGCCATTCATATTTAATCTGGTCTGTTATACATAGACTTACTGTGCATCACACTTAGCGTCAAGAGGCAGCCTAATATATAGGCATGTGTATCTAGTTCACTTGCTGCGCCATTCATATTTAGTTACATTATTGGTTCAGTTACTGTACACTTTGGCCAACAGACAGTTGCCTGGGCCCTCTAAAGGAATGAGCAGTGGCAAAAATATTGCTTTAGCCGTCACAAGTAGCAACAGAAGAAGGAGTGGTGGTAGCCTCAAACTGTTTATTGAGTGCTTTTTTTTATATATTTTATTTTCTAGTAGTAGCCTTAAAATTTTCAATCAGTGTTTCATAATAATATTTATATCAATTGCTATTCTTGAAACCTCACATAATGCTTCTCTAGAAAAGAGACATGTAAGCTAATCTCCTTTCTAACAGGAATTTAGCTCTCTCTGGATAAGTACCCTTTAACAGAGCTAAGCAAAGAAACTTTGTCTGGGGCACTATTATGAAGGGCGCCAAGTGCGTATGAGGACTGTCGTAACTCAATCAACGTTCCTCTGGGTTTCTCTGAGAAATATATGAAAATTAGCATATCTTACATCTGCTGGCATCAGATAAATCTTAGGAACTCTAATTAAAATATATTTCTTAGAAACCCAGAGGGGCATTGCCTGGCCTACAATGTGTTGTACATGTACTATGCATACTAAGAGGTCTCCATAATGAAAAAGAGTATCTCCCAGACAATGCATATATGTTGGGAAACACAAAGTAGCATACTAACTGCTCCCTCTCATCACAAAAAAATTGGGTTCATTAGTCTAAATCTAAATTTCATGGGAAATTCTAGACGAATTTCCGAACTGTTAGAATCAATATGTTCATCCTTAATTTTAATCTACGGTTTGTGGTATTGAAAGGATGACCTGACAGATACCTGATATTATGGTTCCAGGTGCTCTACTAGTCTATGACCATCACTGCACTTATTATTCATATGCTGCAGTACTGTGGAAATGTTTTATGCAAGTGTGTAAAAAATGCTGCAAAGTAAGAATGCTTTGAAAAATAGACGTTAAAGGAGTTATCTTGGAAAAAGATATTGATGACATATCCTCAGGATAGGTTATCATTATCACATCGTTGAAGGTGCCGGCCTTGCCAGGGCTAGATCTACTGTTTCAGAAAGCCGCAGTGCTTACCGGAGCTCCCCCTAGCAGTTTACCAAGAACAACACCATATATTGTATAGTGGTTGTGCTTGGTATTGCTGGTTATCCCCATTGACTTGAATGGAGCTGAGCTGCAACTAGGCTATGTGTCAGGTGATGTCACTGGCCTAGGAAAAGGCTGGGTGCTCCATGAATTGGGGTTTCCAGGTGTCAAAAGACTGCAAATCTGATATTGCTGAACTATCCTGAGGATAGAATATCAATATATTTTCCAAGATAACTAGTGTTGAGCGCGAGAATTTGAATCACAAATTTTAATCGCGAATATTGCCACTTCAAGAATTTAGAATATGAGTGCTAAATATTCGTATTTTGCTAATAAACTATTAAAATTTCCATTTCTGAAAGCATTCTTACTTTGCAACATTTTTCCCTACCTATCTAAAACTTCTGTACAGTACTGTATGCCAAAGATAATGTTCTTTCTATGGTAGTGGGATAAATGATCGGAAAACAGGAAACCTAATTGTGACACTTTGGTCAAGTGATCGTCAGGGACAACAGGAGTTAGACCCGAAACTCATAATATAATTTAATAGTTAAGAGTTTTCTATTATGCCAGCATAATATTGTGTTGTTGACCAGATCTTTCTGGATCCCTCACAGCCTGCAATTGGCAGCACCCCCCATTGCAAGATGTTTTTATCTGCACAACGTGGAGATGTAGCGACGACCGTGTAGGGATCCAGAAGGACACAGGCATCAGGGACCAGGGAATTATTCTCTGTAAGAGGGGCCAAGGCATTGTGTTTGTGAGGGGGTTAAAGGTTTGGATAACCCCTTTAATATCTTATTGGTGTCACATATTATTACTATCCTAAGCACCATATATTGCACATGGTACACAAATATTTTTGTAAGTAAAGCTTAGTCAACCAGTGTCTTAACATTGCAGGACTAAGAAAAACAATAAAAACTTTTCAAAATGTTCATTTTATAAATGCTTCCCATTGCTGAAGTGGGTGGATGTGTAGGCTTATTGCTGCTAATATTTCTTATCATTAATATGTGTTCAATATGTATATCAGTGACATTATCAGTTTATAATAATACCCACTTAGGTATGAACACATGAGTTTTTAAACCATGCAAGGAATTGACACCTAGCAACCACATGTTTCATTTTTGGAAATTTGCCAGAAATGCAACATTTAATTTCATAAGGCTGAGTACCGCTATTAAATGTGCAAGAATCTTGCTGATATTGGCGTCATGCAAACATACCTATTCATGACAATAATCAACCTAGGTAATGAGAGATAATAATAATACAGCAATGACAGTAATTATAGCGACCTTTGTTTGTGTCGCTCTAATTAATTAGGATTTATTATACCGCATCTATTCATACACAGTATGAAAAAGTCAGTTCAATATGCTTCAACATTTTCTTGAAGGAATGCTGTGCAAAAATCAGGAATTGTGGCTTTTATAGCAATCTAGTATAATAGCGGATCTGCAGAAAATAAGTTACTTACAAACCTGAATAACCATCTACCCCCAACAAATACACATTGGTATTTCGACAACCTTGTTCTGTATGTTTTATTAAAGCATATGGAAGGGATAAAGGGAGCTTCCCTGTTTGGTAGTCCTGCGATCAGTCATAGTGGAGATTTGCTGTAGAGTTTAGCTTGTTTAAATGAGTTGTCCAGTGTTGTGAAGTTTTTATGTATGGCTCACAGTGCTTTAAAAAGAAGCCCATTCTCAACCTTACCAAACCGTAGCCACTTCTTCGTCCCTGCAGGACAGGCTCAGAATGCCAACAGATGCCTGGATAGCCAAGGCCCATTCACATGACCATATTTTTCTTTCAGCATCCAATCTGCGACTCATTCATTTCAATTGGGCCACATATGCAATTCCGTTCCGCTGCCCTGCAAAAAAGATAGATCATGTCCTATTCTTGGCCATTTTGTGCACAAGAATAGGCATTTGTATTATAGGACAGGACCTTCCGATCTGCATATCCCTGTATTTGCGGATCCACATTTTGCTTTCCGCAAAAACGGATGTGGTCGTGCGAATGGACCCTTACAGTCACTAATTGATTTAGCAGTTATCTACTGGCAAATCCGGCTCATAGAGCAAGGACCAGGAAGCGGAAAGCAGTGGGGACCAGAACAGCATTTAAAAAAAAATCAGTGGGCAATCAGGTAATGTAAGACTTTTTTTTATATTTAAGCCACAGTTATATATAATAATAATAATCCTTATTTATATAGTGCCAACATATTCCGCAGCGCCTTACAATTCAGGGGTTCATGTGCAAACAGTCATAAATAACATAGCAACAGACAAGTCGATTATTACAACAAGAGGAATGAGGGCGCTGCTTGCAAGAACTTACAATTTATGAGGAGATAGGGGTGACACAAAAGGTAGAAGTGCTTGTTATGAGAATATGGGAGCAGATATAAAGCCACATGAGCCGGTCGGCAGCCAATATACAAAGTGCTTCTGTGCTGGCTTAGCTTCAGGGAATGATAGATGGGCTATGGGAGGTTAGATCAAGGGAGATGATAGGCCACCCTGAAAAGATGTGTTTTCTTTTTAGCGAAAGCTTAAAACTGTGCATGTTGTGATTAAGCCTGATTTCTTGGGGTAGGGAATTCCAGAGAACCGATGCAGCTCGGGAGAAATCATGGAGCAGGGAGAGAGAGGTTCGGATTTTTGCGGAAGTCAATCGTAAGTCATTGGCTAAACGGAGAGCACGGGTAGGGTGGTAGACAGAGATGAGGGAAGAGATGTAGGGTGGTGCAGCACTGTGGAGGGCTTTGTGGGTGAGGACGAGCAGTTTGAATTGGATTCCACAGTGTATGGGTAGCCAGTGCAATGACTGACACAAGGCGGAGGCATCAGAGTAGCGGTTGGACAGATAGGTGACCCTGGCTGCTGTATTAAGAATAGATTGGAGAAGGGATCATCTGGTGAGGGGGAGGGCAATTAATAGTGAGTTGCAGTAATCAAGGCGGGAGTGGATCAGGGCAACAATGAGAGTTTCCATAGTGAGAAAGAGGTGGATACTAGAGATGTTTTTGAGGTGCAGACAACATGAGCGGGAGAGAGATTGAATATAGGGGGTGAAAGAAAGATCAGTGTCAAAAGTCACCCCGAGACAGCAGGTGTGCTGCCTAGGAGTGATGACTGTGTTGCACATTGAGAGGCAGACATCAGGTTATGTAGGTTAGTAGGTTGAGAGAACACAAGAAGTTCAGTTTTAGAAAGATTTAGTTTCAGATAGAGAGAGGACATAATGTTAGAGACGGCAGAAAGACAGTCACTGGTGTTCTGTAATACAGTAGGTGTGATGTCAGGGGAGGAAGTGTATAGTTGTGTGTCATCAGAATAGAGATGGTACTGGAAACCAAATCTGCTACTGCTCTGTCCAATTGGTGCTGTGTACAAGGAGAAGAGGAGAGGGCTTAGGACTGAACTCTGAGGAAATCCAACAGCGAGGAGGAGAGGTAAGGAACTGGAGCCAGCAAATGATACACTGAAAGAGCGACCACAGAGATAGGAAGAACACCAGGAGAGGGCGGTGTCCTTTAGGCTGATGGATTGGAGCATGGCGAGTAGGAGATGGTGGTCTACAGTGTCAAAAGCTGCAGAGAGGTCAAGGAGTTGCATTTTGCTATCAGGAGGTCATTTGTCACTTTGGTGAGGGCAGTTTCTATCGAATGCAGAGGGCGGACACCAGATTGTAATGGATCGAGCAGAGAGTAATCAGAGAGAGAGCGGGTAAGGCGAGAGTAGACCAGATGCTCCAGGAGTTTAGAGATGAAGGGAAGATTGGAGACTGGTCTGTAGATAGTTGTGCAGGATGGGTCGAGAGATGTTTTTATTAATGGAGTAATGATAGAGTGTTTGAAAGAGGAGGGGAAGATACCAGAAGAGAGGGAAAGGTTGAAGATTTTTGTTAGGTGAATGGGTGTCATGTATACACGTATATATATATATATATATATATATATATATACACACACACACATGAACAGAATTGTTGGCAAGCTTCTAGTAAAGAAAGAAAGGGCCACAATGGTCACTAAATAACTGAAAACTCACAATCTTTAACTCTCAATGAGACTTCTGCAACTGTCCACAGGTATTTTGTCCCACTCCTCAAGAGCAAACTACTCCAACTGTCTCATAACAGTGACATCCACAGAGCTCCAATAACAGTTACATCCACAGTGCCCCCAAAACAGTAACTTACATAGCAGCCCCATAACAGTAACATACACAAGCCCCCATAACAGTAATATGCACATATGCACAATAACAGTGACACCCACAGTGCCCCCATAACAGTGACATCCACAATGGTTCCATAACAGTGACATCCACAGAGCCCTCATAACAATGACATCCAAAGTGCCCCCATAACAATGACATTCATAGTGCCTCCATAACAGTGACAACCACAGTGCTCCACAACAGGGACATCAATAGTACCCTCATAAGAGTAGCATACGAAGCACCTCCATAACAGTGACAGCGAAAATCCCTCATAACAGTGACATCCACAGTGCCCGCATAACAGTGCCGTCCACAGCATCCTCATAGCAATGACATCCACAGTGTCCTCCATAACAATGACATCAACAGTGCCCCCCATAACAATGGCATCCACAGTGCCATCTTTCATCTTTGTTCATATTTTGTTATGTTGCAGCCTTGTGCCCGACTCCAATCAGAATAACTCCCTGGATCAACGACCCATCTCTAGTAGCTATAGCCTGTAATATTATTACACTCCAGAAATACATCCAGACCCCTCTTGAATTATTTTAGTAAAATCACCATCACCACCTCCTCAAGCAGAGTTCCATAGTCTCACTGCTCTAACTATAAAGAATCCTCTTCTATGTTTGTGTACAAACCTACTTTCTTCCAGACCCAGAGGATGTTATTAGATCTCCCCTGTCTTTTTTTCTAAAGTGAATAACCCTAATTTTGATAATCTTTCAGGGTACTGTAGTTCCCCCATTCCAGTTATTACTTTAGTTGCCCTCTCCAGCTCTGCTATGTCTGCCTTGTTCACAGTAGCCTAGAACTGTACACAGTACTCCATGTGTGGTCTGACTAGTGATTTGTAAAGTGGCAGAACTATGTTCTCATCATGGACATCTGTGACCCTTTTGATACAACCCATTATCTTATTGGTCTTGGAAGCAGCTGCCTGACACTGGTTTCTATAGCTTAGTTTGTTTTTCACTAAAATTCCTAGGCTCTTTTCCATGTCAGTGTTACCCAGTGTTTTATCATTTAGTATGTACGGGTGACTTGCATTATTCCTTCCCATGTGCATAACCTTACTTTTGTCAGTGTTAAACCTCATCTGCCACTTCTCTGCCCAAGCCTCCAATCCATCCAGATCCCTCTGTTGCAATATACTGTCTTTAGTGTCTCCTGCAAAAATGTATTGTTTTACTGTGCAAGCCTTTTACAAGATCATTAATAAATATATTGAAGAGAATAGGGCCCAATACTGACCTCTGAGGTACCCCACTAGTGATAGCGACCCAATCTGAGTGCGTACCATTAATAACCCCCCTCTGTTTTCTATCACTCAGCCAGTTACTTACCCACATACAGACATTTTCTTACAGTCCAAGCATTCTTATTTTATATACTAACCTTTTATGTGGTACAGTGTCAAATACCTTGGAGAAGTCCAGATATACGACATCCATCAATTCACCACTGTCAAATCTAGAACTTACCTCCTCATAGAAACTGATTAAATTAGTTTGACATCATTGGCAATTGATAATTATTGTTAATTATCCTTCTGAAGAAGCAGTGATGCGAAACGAGCGTTGAGGGTAAGCTGCCATTTTATATTCAACTTGAGGTATGTTACAGATAGTAAGGTTCACTTATAGTCTGTCAATATCATATTAGATTACTATTGTCATCTGTTGGTTGTAGGTAGGCAAACAATTATTTATAGGCTAGTTTAGAAGGTCATATTCAACTGCCTTGCACGTGTCACACCAGCCTATCTACCACTGGTATCAAACGTTTAATAAATAATTGGATAGTTGGTCCTGCCAACTTCAACTAGATAGACTTAGCACTGAAATTACTAAACCTTTATATTGCATTAGACTTTTGTCTGTGTAAAAAATATGTACTATGGCGCTATATATTTGAATCCCTACCAAAATCATGAAATGATAATTTTTTTTAATCATATTTAATAAAAGTGAATTTTAAAGAAATGTAGTATTACTCATATTTGTTGGCTTATTATATCATTGGTAATGATGCATCCAAAAATGTATGAATTATTAAATTATTTATTGGATATGGTCATACATATTTCATAATGATATAAATAAAAAATGCACATTGCTATGCAAAAAAAAAAGTCTGTGCTCAGCTCCATAGACTAAAAATCATACCTATAGAGTAAAAGAAACACATCATTTTTACTGTACAGTAAACACTATAAAAAAGAAAAATGAAACCTGCAAAAAAATGACACATTTTTTTCCCACTCCATTAATCATTTTTCACAATTTTCAAATGCATCCTATGGAATTCTAAATGGTGCCTTTAAAAAATACAAGACAAAGTTGTCTTGCAAAAAAAAAAAAAAAAAGCCTCCATATGGCTATGTGATTGGAAAAATAAAAAGGTTATGGTTCTTGGAAGGCAGGGAGGGAAAAATTAAAACACAACAATGGAAATTGTTGTTTTGGGAATGGTTTAGAGAGTCATAGTAACTAATCCTATTACAGTGAGTCAGCAACAATGTACATTGTACATAGTACGGTTCAGCCAGAAGTCATTTTTGTTTATCTAGATTCATTTTGATGTTGTTTCTACGGAGAATGAAAAGATGAAAATGTTGTGTACGTTTTATCACAGTCTGTTCATGTTCTGTGACATGTTTAATGCTTACATTCAAAGATTTTTATTTTACTTCTCCATTCAAAAAGCTAAATTAAATCATGCACTTAGCTCCTCCATCGTAATGAAATTGGTGGATTCAATGTGAAGGTTAGCTATAAATAGCGTAATTATTTCTTCACTGAATGTACACACATGACATAATAATTTTCTTTCTTCAATGGGACTTGATGGCTGACAATTACCATAAACACATCCATGAATTATTCAGCTAATGCTCTTACCATACTACTATATCAATGAAGTCATATTAACCGTTTAACTGAGTACTGTCAGTGCCAAGATAAGGGAGCCTGTCTTATGGCTGTATTACACCAGCAAACTCTGCAGGCGATTGTCGGGAAAGAAGCGTTCCTGCCCGGCAATCACCTGCTCGCTAGGGGAGGAGACTGCTGCTCTTTTATGCAGTGATCTTTTCCTCGGCATGGAGAGGAGTGATCTTTATGCCATCACTAGTCCCCATGCTGTCTAGTTATTTGCCAGCAGCAGATGATGATTAGACAGCACGATCTTCCACCAGCAAATCATCATCTTTCAGCATGCCAAAAAAAAAATCACAATTTCCTGATGAATGAGCGGTAGTATTAGACTCACTATCACTAACAAGTGTTACTATAAATGCTCGTCAGCGATCATCTGGAAGAAAATCTGCTTGTGTAATACAGGCTTTAAGTACGTCCAGGTGTACTGACATTGGGTGTGAAAGAGTGCAATTCTGGGTGCCCTGTGGGAATCATGCATGAGTCCTCCTTAATAGGACCATTACAAAATATTTGCTGGGTGTCACACAGTTCCTCAACTGAATTCCCCTCTCTACAGTTGCTCTCCATGGCTGGTGTCAGACTGGTTGGAAATGTAGATCTGGCATTACATTTTACTTGGTAGAAAGGACCTTTCTTTATGAAACATAACTTAGTGCTTTCCATGTCATATTGGGAATGGAGAAAAAAAAAAGTGAGGCATCTGTCTCAAGTAGCAGTGCTTTCTGTTGCAGTTTTAACCTTAGATTAAAGGGAACCTGTCACCGGGACTTTGTGTATAGGGCTAAGGACATGGGTTGCTAGATGGCCGCTAGCACATCCGCAATACCCAGTCCCCATAGCTCTGTGTGCTTTTATTGTGTAAAGAAAATGATTTGATACATATGCAAATGAACCTGAGATGAGTCCTGTCCCTGACTCATCTCACATACAGGACTCATCTCAGGTTAATTTGCATATGTATCAAATCGGTTTTTTTTACACAATAAAAGCACACAGAGCTATGGAGACTAGGTATTGCGGATGTGCTAGCGGCCAACTAGCAACCCATGTCCTCAGCTCTATACACAAAATCCCGGTGACAGGTTCCCTTTAAGTCCCAATGAGTGGTCAATGTACTGTAGATGAGCAATAAGGGCAGTTGATTAGGTTACACTGGGCAAATTAATAATGTTACCTACCATATTCTACAAGCCATGCTTCCAGCTTTGGTCAGTCACATACCCTTTGATACTAGATGGTTAAGAATTTTGCTGGAGTTCCCCCTACAGAAGATCTGAACTTTCAGCAAGCAAGTGGTGGAGAAAAAATCCAAAGTTTACTGGGTCCTGGATGGCAAATCCAGTACGTCTGATCATTTACATGTTTCATATTTTCTATGAGGGCTTTTCTCTTCTATGTACCCAAATGATTATTGGCACTATTTTGTTTAGTGCGATTGGTTATCAATTATAACTGAAAATATCCTGATGGTTATAGAGCAGTGGCGATGAACCTATGGCACGGGTGCCAGAGGGGGCACTCAAAGCTCTTTCTGTTGGCACCTGTGCCCCACGAAAAATCCAAGGCATGCCCATATGTCTTTAAAAAAAATCCTACCATTATTCAGCACAGGGTGCGCTATGACTGGCACAAGCAGTGCACTGAATGTAGGCAGGCTATAATAGCTAAATGATAAAGTACATAGAAGATATACTATATTGGACTGTAGTATTCAGGCTAACTTGCCAAGTTGGCACTTTGTAATAAATAAGCGGATTTAGGTTTGCAGTTTGGTCAAAATTATATAACACTCAACAATGGCCCAGATTTAATACTCCTAAAGATGGTGTAAGCTGAGGGTATGTTCTCACAAATTAAATCCGCTCTGGATTTTATCACGGAAAATAACAATTTTCCTCCATGAAATCAGCCGTCAAACCTCCATCAATAGCTTTTCATTGTGCACATGGTGGTGTTTTTTTCTGCTGCTAAATTAAGATCTGTTTCTGAAGAGGCATGTTACTTCTTAGAAGCGGATTGATAGAGGATGTTGTATAGAAGTGAATAAGGAAGTTGAAAAAAACTTTTGCAGTTTTAGAAGCAGGTTAATAATAATAATAATAATAATAATAATAATAATAATAATAATAACTAGATGGTGTCGTTTCTGAAGAAACCACAGGATGTTGGCTTGAAAACGCTAGCGATATAAGCAAAGTTTGTTTAACCTGGTTTATTAAAATTTGAACCCAAGTCATCCAATGACTGACTGTGCCAAATTTGAGGACCCTGCTATTAACAGTCTAAGAGTTGTGGCAATTTAAATATTCCCATATAAAACGAATGGCTGAAATATGATTTGCCTCTGGCTTTAAAACTGTGAGAATGGCAGTATTTGAAAGTTTTACATTGAAGTCAATAGGTGAAATCTGATTGGCTGTTTTAGACTCCCCCCACTTTTCCTAAATTTTGACCGCAGTCACCAAGTGAGTAATTGTGCTACATTTGGGACACTTAAAAGGGAAAAAAAGAAGAAGAGAGGAGGCAGCGCCTCTTGTGAAGAACCTTACAGCACTAGGTATAAGCAAAAACCACTGATTATGCTTACCAAATGGGGTTGTGAAAGGTCACAACGCCTCCGAATCGCTTTTCTGGATGATTACCCGTCCAGTTCACGGGGCATGGGAAGACTGTATCTCCTGCCCCTGGTCTGTATCCCTTGCCGTAGTTACGGTTATCAGGATAAAATACGTGCAGAGAAGTGAAGAAAATTCCGACCATTCTCGGTGGCGCTGGTGCAGGAAGAACTCATTACTCAGAGGGTGGTTTTGGTATTGGTACCCTCTGAGTAATGAGCTCTTCCTGCACCAGCGCCACCGAGAATGGTCTGAATTTTCTTCACTTCTCTGCAAGTTTGGGACACTTGGCATTTAAACTGTGATAATAGAAGCAGTTTGTATTTTTTTTTATTAAGGTCAATGGCTGAAATCTGATTGGCTGTTGTTACCACGCCCCTTTTTATTCCTAATTGTGAACCACAGTCACCTAGTGACTAACACTTTAAGGTTTGGGAATTATGGCATTTAACGTGTATAAATAGCAGCAGTTAAATTTTTTTCTATTGAAAATCAATGAGTGAAATTTGTTTAGTTATTGGTGGCTCTGCCCACTTTTTCTAACCACATTTGTGATATTTGAGGTCCAAGACATGAATAATGTGAGAATGGCAGCACTTTTAATTTTTTCCATTTAAATCAATTAAAGAAATATGATTGGTTATCTTTGGTCCCGCCCACTTTTCTGAATTTGAATCCCAGTCCTCCAGTGACCATCTTTGCCAAGTTTCAGGTCCCTGCCATTAACAGTCTAAGAGCAGTGGCAGTTTAAAATTTTCCCATTTAAACAAATGGCTGGAATTTGACTGGTCGTTGTAGACTCTGCCTACTTTTTATAAATTTTAACCCCAGTCACCCAATGACCCACGGTGCCAAGTTTGGGTATTTTGGGTATTCTGGATTAAATACTATGAGAACATGACAGCCATTTAAATTTTCTCATTGAAGTCAATAGGGAAAATCTGATTGGTTGTTTGTGGCTCCACCCCCTTTTTATAGTCCCCCAAAATGTGACAGAAATTTTCAGGTTGACCCCATGACTAAGTGACCCAAGTTTGGTGAGTTTAACTTCAAAGCTGTACGAGTGGCAAAAGTTTAGAATTTTCCAATGAAAGTCTATGACAAAAAGTGGGGCCTTCGGGGACATTCCCAGGCGCCTGGAGGGTGGGATCGGTTAACAAAGCAAAAACAACCTATTCGGGTATGTGCCGAACAAATGTGTAAAGTTTAGTAATTGTACTCCTAAAACTGTGGGAGGAGTAGCGTATAGAAAATAGCTAAATTTTTATTGGCCGTTGCTAGCTCCGCCCACTTTGGGGTTTCCCCTCAAAATTGACCCTTTTATTCGGGTTGACACCAACAATATGTGGTCCGAGTTTGGGGAGTGTAGCTTCAAAACTGTGCGATAATAATAATCTTTATTTATATAGCACCAACATATTCCGCAATGCTTTACAATTCAGGGGTTCATGTACAAACGGTCATAAGTAACATAGCAGCAGATGAAGCCTAGGCAAAACGTGCGTTGTTGTGCGTTTTTGTCCTGATCTCAGTTTTTGTTCTATTTTATTTTTATTTTTTCCTTATGTTTTTCCTGGTCCTACAGCGACCTAGGGGTGGATCTGATATCATTATTTCCTGATATTATTTTGATTGGTACAGGCTTACCTACCTTTGTGTTTTGTACATGTATTTCCATCTTTCGTGGGAGCTTTGGGATCCATACTTAGTATGGAGTTTGTGTACATTGCTCCATATCTAGATGTTTAGTCCCCATTTTACTTGATTTATGTCTACATATTTATTTATATATGCTGTAATAATATAATATTTTTTTATATACAAGATTCTGAGTCCTGCTTAATTTTTTACCTGTTAGAAGGTTTTTATATAGGTTGTTATATACGGAGAGGAGTTAGATCAGGGGATGTGGTAGGCCACCTTAAAAAGATGTGTTTTTAAGAAGCGCCTAAAACTGTGTACTGTATTTTTCGCCCCATAAGACGCACCCCCCCCCAAATGGGGGAAAAATTAAAAGTGATTAAACATGCCCCCCCCATTTTAATATTACCGTACACCCTAACCACTTCTGTAGAACGCAGGCAGGCCGGGCGGGCGGCAGCGTAACTCTCTGATATCACGTGCCTGCGCCGCCTACTTTATGAATGAAGCGGGTGGCGCAGGCACGTGACATCAGTGAGTGACGCGCCGGCCACCCAGCCTGCCTGCCTGCGTTGTATAGAAGCTGTTAAGATGTACGGTAATATTAGGAGTGAGGGGGCATGTTTAATCACTTTTAATTAAATGAGACATTTTATATTTGTATACTGCAGCACTGGAGTGGTGGGGGGGGGGGAATCTGTGGATGACAGTTTTTTGGGGGGAACATCTGTGGAAGGCACTGTTAAGAGGTGGGGGGTCTGTGGATGGCACTGTTATGGGGTGGGGGGTCTGTGGATGGCACTGTTATGGGGTGGGGGGGTCTGTGGATGTCACATATATAACAGTGCCATCAACAGATCCCCCATAACAGTGCCACCCACAGATCCCCCATAACAGTGTCAGCCACAGATCCCCCCTGTAACAGTGTCAGCCACAGATCCCCCCTGTAAAAGTGTCAGCCACAGATCCCCCTGTAACAGTGTCAGCCACAGATCCACCCTGTAACAGTGTCAGCCACAGATCCCCCCTGTAACAGTGTCAGCCACAGATCCCCCCTGTAACAGTGTCAGTCACAGATCCCCCCTGTAAAAGTGTCAGCCACAGATCCCCCTGTAACAGTGTCAGCCACAGATCCCCCCTGTAACAGTGTCAGCCACAGATCCCCCCTGTAACAGTGTCAGCCACAGATCCCCCTGTAACAGTGTCAGCCACAGATCCCCCTGTAACAGTGTCAGCCACAGATCCCCCCTGTAACAGTGTCAGCCACAGATCCCCCCTGTAACAGTGTCAGCCACAGATCCCCCCTGTAACAGTGTCAGCCACAGATCCCCCTGTAACAGTGTCAGCCACAGATCCCCCTGTAACAGTGTCAGACACAGATCCCCCCTGTAACAGTGTCAGACACAGATCCCCCCTGTAACAGTGTCAGCCACAGATCCCCCCTGTAACAATGTCACCGACAGATCCCCCTTGTAACAGTTTCAGCCACAGATCCCCCTGTAACAGTTTCAGCCACAGATCCCCCTGTAACAGTTTCAGCCACAGATCCCCCCTGTAACAGTGTCAGCCACAGATCCCCCCTGTAACAGTGTCAGCCACAGATCCCCCCTGTAACAATGTCAGCGACAGATCCCCCTTGTAACAGTTTCAGCGACAGATCCCCCTGTAACAGTTTCAGCCACAGATCCTCCTGTAACAGGGTCAGCCACAGATCCTCCCTGTAACAGTGTCAGTCACAGATTCCCCATAACAGTGCGTCATCCACAGATACCCCCATAACAGTGCGTCATCCACAGATCCCCCATAACAATGCCATCCCCAGATCCCCCCATAACAGTGTCCTTCACAGATCCCCTATAATAGTGCCATCCACAGATCCCCAGTAATAGTACCATCCACAGACCACCATAAGTTCCAAACCCACCAAAAGCACACCTTTTGGTTAAAAATATATATTTTTTTATTTTCCTCCCCAAAAACCTAGGTGCGTCTAATGGGCCGGTGCGTCTTATAGGGCGAAAAATACAGTATATCATGATTTAACATAATTTATTGGGGTAGGGCGTTCCAGAGAACTGGTGCAGCTCAGGAGAAGTCTTAAAGTTGGGAGTGAGAGGTTTGCATTAGGGTCCATTCACACATCCGTAACTGTTTTGCGGATCCGGAAAACACGGACACCGGCAATGTGCATGCCACAATTTGCAGACCACACATCACCGGCACTATAATAGAAAATGCCTAATCTTGTCTGCAATTGCAGACAAGAATAGGACATGTTCTATTTTTTTGCAGAAACAGAAGCACGGATGCGGAAGTGCGGATCCGCAATTGCAGATGCGAACAGCACATTCCGGACCCATTAAAAATGAATGGGTCTGCACCTGTTCGGCAAAATTGAAGATAAGCAAAACACAGACACCGGCAATGTGTATTCCACAATTTGCAGACTGCACGTCTCCGGCAGTATAATAGAAAATGCATAATCATGTCTGCAATTGCGGACAAGAATAGGACATGTTCTATTGTTTTGCGGAAAAGTAAGCACGGATGCGGAAGTGCGGATGCGCAAATGCGGATGCGGACAGCACATTCCGGCCCCATTGAAAATGAATGGGTCTGCACCCGTTCCGCTAAATTGCAAAACGGATGCGGATCCATTTTGCGGACGTGTGAATGGACCCTTATGGTGGATGTCAGTCGTAAAGAGTTTAGAAGTGTTTTAAGTGGTATTTCCACCAACGAAAATCCTTCTGAATTATATCCCAACCAAGGTCTGGATAATAAAAACAGGCAAATACAAATCTTTAACCAAATACTTTTCTAAAACATCTGTAATAAATCTGCCACAAAATTAGAAATCTGCCATAAAAAATTACCTGATTTCAGCTAGTAATCTGCTACAGATTTTTCTGCTGCAGATTTTGCCATGTCAGCTTAGCCTCATATATGCTTTCTAGACCTGTACCAGAACACAGGAGCTCACGCTGGATGATAAATGTGGTGCAGGAACACTTTTCTGTGACTCTATATCGACTATTTGTTGGCTTACTTTCAGATAGATTTTTATGGAATTAAGAAAATGCAAATACTTAAATATCACTTCATTATAAATATATTACCAAACACCTTTCATTAGTTATATTGGCTTGTTTTGTCTGGGGAGCAATCATTAGGAAAAATAAAATGGCCGCCGTCCTACAGGTGCAAACCTGTCCTAATTACACAGCGGGACAAGTTAAAGAGCTGCGCCATCTTTGTCACTTACTTGTCAGGGATTATGATCTTGAATACAGTTTAATATGATCTTCAGATGAATCTTTGTAGGAATGGAGGTTATGAGGGGACATAAAGTACAGCGAGGAGGCGGGGATGAGGGTAATGGGCAGCAGTTCTTGTATGCAGTCTCCATTACCACAGTCTGTCCTGTCCTGTCCGTCCTCTCTGTACTTCATGTCTCCTCATGATCTTATCAGCTTTATTCAGGGTCATAATCCCTGACAAGCAGAGCAGAGAGGAGGAAGAGGCAGCTCTGTAGCTCAGTGTTGTGAAGTAACTTGTGCTTCTGTGTGATAGGACAGGTTTTGTGTTCACTAATAGGTTGATGGCCATTTTATTTCTACTGATGATTGCTCCCTAGACAAAATGAACCACTATAGCTAATTAAATGTATTTGGGAATATATTTATACTAAAGTACTATTTAAGCATTTTCATTTTCTTAATTGCCAGAGAAACCCTTTAAGCCACACCCCTTTTTGAGCATTCAGTGCCCTTGTCACGCAAAGGGCACTGAATGTAATCTATGCTACAGAAACCAAAGTTTTATTAATTAGTTACGATTTATGTTATTTTCTATTACCACTATTGCACTTTACTCACAGACAGGGGTTTAGCTATAGGGGGTGCAGAGGTAGCAGTCGCTACCGGGTTTCAGGAGCCTGAGGGGGCCCAAAGACCCTTGTGCTGCATAAGAAGACACACAAAGCACTGAGGGGAGGGGGGCCCAAGTCTAACTCTTGCACCAGGGCCCATGAGCCTTTAGCTACGCCCCTGCTCACAGAGCAGGGTCTCGAAATGCAATATCAAAAGTTACTTGTATTCATTGAATTCCTTACTATGTTTATGTTGATAAAGCTGTGGCTTTAAAACACATCACCAACTAATTCTGTACTTTTCTGTGCCTTTTCTCAGACACAATAAATGCTATGGTATTTACAGAGTTTTCTCACGTTAGATAGAAATTTATAGCAGCATTTTGTTTTATCCCAGGAGCAAACCATACCTGGGTCTTTTGAGCGTTCAATTCAACAGTAGATGAATTTTAAAATCCCTTTAAACCGTCTTCTTTTTTTTTTTTTTTTTTTTTACTATTGCAGCGTTCAAAAATCCTTGGCAAAAATTCATATTTTCCTGCCCAATACCTGCAGAAGCTTTCAGCTACAGGTTAGAGAAATGTCAGCTTTATAAGCCGTTCCCCATCACTAATGAATATCATTGTACAAAAGCTCCCAACATGAATATTTGTGTGTCCCAAGCTTTCTGGATTATAGCCTAGGTTATTCATTCATGAAGGTCTGAATGCGGCATTTCTGTAACCAGCTGTTACAAGGCACCAAAGCAGCAAACCTTCCCTTTCATATAGATTTCAGAGGCAAAATATTCTGTTTATAAGCAGACCGTCTAGAACAGGTCACAATTCAAATGCAAAACAGCCTCCTGTCTATGGATAAGGTTTGGAATGTCAAAGACGTTTCATCCCTTCCCAGCCCTCGGCTGGCGTCGCTGTAATAAACGTGCACTTCTATCTACTTGATTTCTTTCAACCATTGACAAACAGCAATAATGAACAATTAATTATATTCCTTAAAACTGTAGCTTTTAGAGCGGTCAGAAGAGTCAACTATTGCTTGTAAAAATCACCCTCACATTGTGCATGCAGAGCGCATGTGGCCCCTGATTGGTGAATATGAATAAGGAGCTCATCGTAAAGCAGCCATGAAAGAACAAAAATTGCCTTGGATAAAAATATTTACATTATTTGAAAAGAAAAGAAAAAAAAAAATGCATCCGCTTCTAGGTTTTGATCGTAAACCTTCATCTGGCACCTTTCCAAAACAAAATGATGTAGCACATTTTTATTTAAAAGAGTATAAAGGGTTCTGAAGAACCAATAAGACCTCATTTACAGTCATGCGTTCACCTTAGGGACTCCAATTCAAAGCCACAACAGTGCCGGCAAGTATTGGGAATGGGCCCATTTGATTACACCAAATGCTAAGTGGAAAGGAATTGGTGCCCTGAGACCTATTTAAGTGCTGGAAGCTGAACTGCTACAGCGACAATAACATTGACTAATGTAATTTATAGAGCCAAGGCTGTCAAAGCTTGTGTAGGGAGAAAGTATACAAAGTCTTACTTATATTTTGGTGTCCTGCAAATCACAAGTTTTATTAACATAAATCATGTTTCTATAACACATGTTTGGGCGAATCTGTATAAGGCCAGCATGGCACATTCATTTTATGCCAAAAGAAACTAAGGCTGGTCATACATATTAGATATGTATCCCTGAAACTGGTGATTTCAGCATCTAATGTGTATTGTGGCCTCCTGGCCTTCCCATGCTGGTATGGATTGGACATGCTGGAGTTCATCTGCCAGAATATTTTATTTTCAGGAGATGAGCTGTTGACAAAGGTGTAATGCCTCATTCACACGTTATTGTTTTGGTCAGTGATATCCTTTTCCATCAGTGATTTTGAGCCAAAACCAGGATCCTCCACAGACATAAGTTATAAGGGAAAGATCTAAACCTGGTCTGTGTTTAGAGCCGCACCTGACCAATCACTGACCAAAACACTGATGTGTGAATGAGTCATAAGGCAGTGACATTCTCTCCTATCCCTATGTACTACAACTGAATGTTTGGCCAAATCAAGCATTCATATGTATGGGAGGATCGGGAGAGATAGCTGTTGGTCAAACTAGCAGTCGGCCAACAATTATCTCATGTGTCTGTCCAGCTTAACTTATCAACTCTGTAAAGACCACGATATAGGTCTTGGATCAGCAGTAATGTCTTTTGACACCATGGTAGTAACACAAGTGCCCCTGCCATCTAGAAAGAACAGGTGAGCTACCTTCTGGGGCCTAGAGCAAGAGACAGACAAGGCTTCTGCCTTCTCTTTCCCAGCCTGCATATCACTCAATGGATGCTGCAATTACAATGAAAAAAAAATGCTAATATAAAATAAATATGTCAGGTGTAAATGTCAACCAGCAACCAGAGGTCTTGTACCAAACATATGAAAATTTTATTTTACTTTTATGGCTATTACAACATAGGGGACATAAAGATGCTGGCAGGCTCTCTTTAAAAGGTTTGTCTTGTATCAGGTAAGAAAGTCCAGAACTATTCAGTCTATTTTAATTTATTCTACTTACTCCTATACTACTTTAATAGTATTAGTTGCATTTCTATACCACCACAATAAAATGACATACAAATGTTTGCAAATATTTTATATGTTGCATTAGTATGTATTAGAGTTGTCTAATCAAAGCACGACTCATTTATTCAAACCAGTTGCTGCTGATTCATGTAGACTATTTTTGTTTCTGTTCTCAAGCATTCAATTAGCATATATAATTGCACACTAAAATTACTATTGTCACCAGTGTCTCAAAGACATGTGATTGGTGACTTTATATTGAGGATACTTAAACACGATGCACTTTTAGCTCCCATAAAATTAAGAAAGAGTAAAGAGGAATCAGCTAATGAAGATTGGATTAAGTAATTACATTTTAATTGTGAACATCACCTAAAATATTCTTAAATTGCTTTGTTAGCTTATCCTTAATTTTTAGAGGGACCTTAGTATATTGTAAACACACTTTCTTGAATTTCATCATGATCCAATTGTTTATTGCCAAAACGGTCGCCCACTTATTATCGTTACAATGTTTTGCTTGAAAAATATTGTCTTTAAATGGATTGTCCCAGGTTGATTGCCACTGTTTTCATAACTCCCATTGTAATGAATGTTAATTACACAAATAGCATAGCAGAAAAAGCTGTTAAAGTTAAGCTGCTTCCATAACTCCGCTTGTTACTGAAGCAGTGTAACTTATCCTGTCAATGGAGGCAACCAAATCTTGTTCTGCAATGCTGTTTGCGTAGAATCTATTCACTAAAATGGTAGTTTTGAAAAATGGAGGAGCACTGACCCGGTCGGCTATTTCCATAAGCCTTGCTACCTGAGGCTGGCACTTAGTTCTATCTCACGTGGAAACGGCAAGATGAAACCACCCCTTTAATATAAATGGGGGAAATAAAGTAACAACTAATACACTGTGTTATGCCTAATACAGGGCCTGGGAGGAGGGTCATGACACGGATTCAAATATTACTAAAGAGTTGATTCTTGTGTCATGCACAACCCTCACTTAGGTGTGGCACTATGCTGTACCTAAAAAAAACAAAAACATTCATATAATATATTAGCAAATAAGGAGAATAGTGGCCATTTCTGCAAAAGTGACTACGGGAGAAACTTCTGATAATATGATAAATTATAATTTTCTCAGAATGTTCTATCAGTAGTGATGGATTA
This sequence comes from Bufo gargarizans, assembly GCF_014858855.1. Lineage (NCBI taxonomy): Eukaryota > Metazoa > Chordata > Amphibia > Anura > Bufonidae > Bufo > Bufo gargarizans. The sequence goes on along the minus strand of NC_058085.1, from coordinate 303,465,725 downwards.
ACATCGTCCGGGACATTTTGCGGCTGGCCCCATTCATTTTAATGGCAGGCGAACCTGAAAAACTTTCAGGTCATATTTGTAGCCACCAAATACTTACTAGAAGTACACAAATAGTCCCACAACATGGACAGTGACATACCAGAGGGGTTTCAATGGCAAAAATTTCCACCAAAAATATGTATTTTAATCAGGGGCCATTTTTATGCGTCTTAAAAGGAAACTCTCAAAATTGTGCCCTGCTGGAGCCTAAACATATTTTAATTTTAGGCCATGGGAGCATAGGCCCCAAAAATGAGTTATTCACCTGACAGAAAAGAACAAGTGATTATATGGCTGGATGTACATTAGGCGGGCACTGAATAACAATTTTACTGTAGGCCAATGGAGTACAGGCCCCAAAAATTAGGCATTCACCTGACAAAAAAGAACAAGTGATTATGTGGCTGGAGGTATATTAGACAGTCAGTGGATAATGATTTTATTGTAGGCCAGTACAGGCCCCAAACATTAGGCATTCACCTGACAGAAAAGAACTAGTGATTATGTGTCTAAAAGTAAATTAGGCAGTCACTGGACAAAAATTTTACTGTAGGCCACTGGAGTAGAGGTGTCAAAAATTAGGCATTCACCTGACAAAAAAAGTCCTTTTATGCTGCTGTATATACATAAGACAACCATTCTTTGTTCTGGGCGGTGGCGGAAATGTGTAGGCTGGCATGAGGAAATTCAATTACACGCGGTCGTCATAGGTGCTGAATTCCTCCGAGATCCATGCTTCATTCATTTTTAGAAATGTGAGGTAGTCCACACTGTCGTGAGCTAGACAAGTGCACTTATCGGTCATGATCCCCCCTGCTGCGCTGAACATTAGAAACACTTTTCAGAGACCTAAAAGTCCAGAACACTCAATAAGGGGCAAGCCAAGAGTTCCATGGCAAATTGTGACAGCCCTGGCCACAGGTCAAGCCTGCACACCCAGTAGTCCAGCGGCTCCTCACTTCTCAGAGCATCCACATCAGCCGTTAACGCGATGTAGTCGGACACCTGTCGGTCTGGGTGTTCTTTGAGGCTAGATCAGGAGCAAGGCTCTCAATGAGTTGGGAGCAAGAATGATCTAAAAACCAAAGTGACCAACACATCTTCAAGCCGCCCTTTTCTTGGTACCTGCACCTGTTTTACTGTGGGTGGAAATTCCTCTGCCAGTGCCGCAATAGAAGAATGCAGCATCTCTCACAGCAAGGCCTGGAAATTCTGCATTCTGACAGCCCTCTGTGATGCTGGTAACATGTCCGCCATTTTGTGTTTGTACCGGGGGTGTAAGTACCTTGCCACCCAGTAGTGTTCCTTGCCCTTTGTGCATTTTATACAGGGGTCCCTCTTCAAACACTGGAGCATGAAGGCCCCCATTTGCTCCATGCCGGAAGTAGTAGAGCGCCCTGGCTCCTGCTCATCGCACAGGAGAATGTCATCCTTGGTCTCCCCCCAGGCATCAATCAATATTTGGTGGAAGCAGGTATATAAAACCCCATAATCAGTATTTTTGGAAGCAGGTGTATCACAGGCAATCAATATTTGGGGGAAGCAGGTATTTTAATCCATTTAATCAGTATTTTGTGGAAGCAGGTGTATCGCAGGCATCAATCAATATTTTGTGGAAGCAGGCATATAAATCCCCTTAATCAGTATTTTGTGGAAAGAGGTATAGCAAACCCCTTAATCAATATTTAGTAGAAGCAGGTATAGCACACCCCTCAATCAGCATTTTGTGGACGCAGGTATATAAAAACTCCTTAATCAGTATTCAGTGGAAGCAGGTATATTGCACCCCTCAATCTGTATTTTGTGGAAGCAGGTATATAGATCCCCTTAATCAATATTTGGTGGAAACAGGTATATCACACCCTTCAGCCAGTATTTTGTGGAAGCAGGTATATCGTGGGCCTCAATAAATATTTGGTGGAGCAGGTATATAGATCCCTTAATCAATATTTTGTGGAAGCAGGTATTTTGCACCCCTCAATCACTTTTTTCGGGGCAACAGGTATATCACACCCGTTGCAAATAGTTGTTCCAATAGCGTTTGTCCCTCTATATAGCTGCGGTATTGCAGCAGAACCGCACACAACTGCTGCACAATGCAAATGCACTATAATATACTTAAAGTATATTATAAGTATATAACACTGCTCAGTATATCACACCTATCAATAGAACACCTATACCAGTCCATAAAAGGACTTTTGTGGCCCTATTAGCTAGCATTTGGTGTCTCTAACATCCTGTCCCTGCGCCACAAAGCAACTTCTCCCTACAGTGGCAAAACACAGAATGTAAAATGGCTGCCAGATTGGGTTCTGTGATTGGGTGGGGGTGTGACAATATGCTGAAACATTTCAATTGGCTGTCCTGTCCCACCTGATGGATGTGTCATGGGTCAAAGTTCGACGCAATGCAAAAGAATTTGGTGCCGACGGACATCGCCATATGTTCGCATGCCTGCAACATGCCTGCAACTGTTCCACGGAGCACCCCCTTGCGGAAATCTCCATTGCCAATGGGTAGCTTTTCCGCAGTCTGGCGCTTTTTTGAGGAAAGTGCGGATGACAAAATAATAGTAGTTTGCAACCTGTACCATACTAAAATGAGCCGGGACGTGAACACTACCAACCTCACCACCACCATCATCATCCGCCACATGGCATCCAAGCACTGTAATAAGTGGGACGAATGCCTGGATTCACAATCTGTGTCTGCGGGTCACACCACTGCCTCATCTTCCCCTGTGTTACGTGCTGGCTAATCCCCTGTCGAAGGCACAGGCCCGGATGCCTCCCGCCCTGCACCTGGACCTTTGCAAGCACCATCAGCGACCACATCCACTTCCGTGTCCCAGCGCAGCATCCAAATGTCCCTACCCCAGGCTTTTGAACTCAAGCAACTTTCCAAATTACTGGCACTTAAAATGTTGCCATTTTAGACTTGTGGACACTGAGACATTCTGCGGCCTGATGTCGGCAGCCGTCCCACGTTACGAAGTCCCCAGGCGCCACTATTTTTCAAGGTGTGCCATGCCTGCCTTACACCAACATGTTTCCCGTAACATCACACATGCCCTGAACAACGCATTTACTGGGAAGGTCCACTTAACCATGGACACATGGACAAGTGCATGGACAAGGAACACTACATTTCCCTGACGGCACACTGGGTGAATGTTGTGGGGGCCGGAAGCAAGTCGTACCCTGGGATGGCAAAGTTGCTACCTACACCAAGGATTGCGGGCCCTATGTTGATCAGGGTTTCCGCCAGCACCTATGTTAGTGGCTCCAACAACCACTTCTCCTCCTCCGCCTCCTCCTCCATTATTCTCTTGCAGCACCAGTTAGCCATCAGTCAGTAGCTGGAAGCAGTGTAGCACTGCAGTGGGGAAGCGGCAACAGGACGTGCTGAAGCTGATATGCTTAGGGGACAAACAGCACACCCCGCAGAGCTGTGGCATGGGATAAAAGACCAGACTGAGCTGTGGCTCTTACCAGTCAACCTAGAACCAGGCATGGTTGTGTCTGATAATGTCCGTAACTTGGTGGCGGCTTTGGAGTTCGGCAAGCTCACACACATCACATGAATAGCCCACGTCTTAAACTTAGTGATTCAGCAGTTTCTCAAAATCGACACCTTCAGCCGATCTGTCAACGCTGCAGCAGCGCTGGAAATTTCCAGCTTACCGGCTGTTGTGTCACGTTAGCAAGCGCTGGAACTCGACGTTCCACATGTTAACCAGGCTTTGTAAGCAGCAGGAGGCAGTAGTTAAATACCAGCTGAAACATGGTTATTGCCTTTCCAGGCAGCTTCCGCTATTCACAAGCGAGGAGTGGGCATGGATGTCTCACCTCTAAGAGGTTTTAAGAAACTTTGAGGAATCAACACAGATGGTGAGCGGCGATAACGCTATTCTCAGCGTAACCATCCCACGTCTGTGTCTACTCAAACGCTCGTTGTTCACAATTAAGGACAACATTTTGCATATGGAAGAGGTGGAAATGGGGGAAGACATTACACAAGGGGATAGCCAGACCACCCTCAGTTCGTCTTCTCAGCGCAAATTGGATGAAAAAGAGGAGGAGAAGGAGGAGCAGGAGACGATTGCCTCTGCTACAGAGGGTAGTACCCATGGAAGTTTAATTCCAGCTGTTCTGCATGGGTGGGCATAAGAGGAGGAAGATAATGAGGAGATTGAGAGTTATACTTCTGATGAGGACAGCAAACTCTTGCCTGTTGGTACTCTGGCACACATGGCTGACTTCATGTTAGGATGCCTTTTCTGCAACCCGCGTGTTATACGCATTTTAGACAATACAGATTACTGGTTGTTCATCCTTCTCGACCCCCGCTACAAAGAGAACTTCTTATCTCTCATTCCTCTGGTGGAGAGGACAAGCAAAATGGTGCATTACCAGAAGGTCCTTGATGAAAAATGTATCCAAAAATTTCCATCTGACAACGCTGGCGGCAGAGTTCGTAGTTCCTTGGGCAACCAAGGAGGGGAAACAAGGGAACACACAGCAGTTCCAACAGAGGAAGGGCAACACTCTCAAAAGCCTAGGGCAGTTTCATGACTGCCCACCATCACCCTTATGCGCAACCTAGTGTCACAAGGAGGGAAACATTTTGGAAGATGGTGAAGGAGTACATAGGAGACTGTATCAGCATCATCAATGATCCCTCAGTGCCTTACAACTATTGGGTGTCAAAGCTGAACACATGGCACGAACTGGCACTCTACGACTTGGATGTGCTGGCCTGCCCTGCCGCCAGCATTTTGTCTGAGCGGGTACTTAGTGCTGCGGGTGGCAGATAAGTGTATCCGCCTGTCAACTGAAAATGCTGACTGGTTGACTCTTATAAAAATTAACAAGGCCTGGATTGACCCAGACTTCTCGACTCCACCAGAGGAAATCTGATGAACATAAAGGCACTTCAAATGTGCTGTTCATTATGTACTAAATACACTGCATTCTCATGCACCCCTTCCACCACAAAAAAGGGTATATGGAATCTTCCTTTTCTCCTACTCCTCCTCTTCCATCATAGCAACATGATTATTTGTTGCATATAATGCCCTTGCATATATGCCCTCGCATATAATGTTTTAAAGGGTCAGCTTACCTGTAGGCCCTCGTATATAATGTTTTATAGGGTTAGCTAACCTGCAGGCCCTCACCTACAATCTTTTACAGGGTCAGCTCACCTACAGGCCCTTGCATATAATGTTGTATAGCATCAGCTTACCTGCAGACCCTCGCATATAATGTTTTACAGGGTCAGCTCGCCTGTAGGCCCTTGCATATATAATGTTTTACAGGGTTACCTCACCTGCAGGCCCTCGCATATACAGGGAGTGCAGAATTATTAGGCAAGTTGTATTTTTGAGGATTAATTTTATTATTGAACAACAACCATGTTCTCAATGAACCCAAAAAACTTAATTAATATCAAAGCTGAATATTTTTGGAAGTAGTTTTTAGTTTGTTTTTAGTTTTAGCTATTTTAGGGGGATATCTGTGTGTGCAGGTGACTATTACTGTGCATAATTATTAGGCAACTTAACAAAAAACAAATATATACCCATTTCAATTATTTATTTTTACCAGTGAAACCAATATAACATTTCAACATTCACAAATATACATTTCTGACATTCAAAAACAAAACAAAAACAAATCAGTGACCAATATAGCCACCTTTCTTTGCAAGGACACTCAAAATCCTGCCATCCATGGATTCTGTCAGTGTTTTGATCTGTTCACCATCAACATTGCGTGCAGCAGCAACCACAGCCTCCCAGACACTGTTCAGAGAGGTGTACTGTTTTCCCTCCTTGTAAATCTCACATTTGATGATGGACCACAGGTTCTCAATGGGGTTCAGATCAGGTGAACAAGGAGGCCATGTCATTAGTTTTTCTTCTTTTATACCCTTTCTTGCCAGCCACGCTGTGGAGTACTTGGACGCGTGTGATGGAGCATTGTCCTGCATGAAAATCATGTTTTTCTTGAAGGATGCAGACTTCTTCCTGTACCACTGCTTGAAGAAGGTGTCTTCCAGAAACTGGCAGTAGGACTGGGAGTTGAGCTTGACTCCATCCTCAACCCGAAAAGGCCCCACAAGCTCATCTTTGATGATACCAGCCCAAACCAGTACTCCACCTCCACCTTGCTGGCATCTGAGTCGGACTGGAGCTCTCTGCCCTTTACCAATCCAGCCACAGGCCCATCCATCTGGCCCATCAAGACTCACTCTCATTTCATCAGTCCATAAAACCTTAGAAAAATCAGTCTTGAGATATTTCTTGGCCCAGTCTTGACGTTTCAGCTTGTGTGTCTTGTTCAGTGGTGGTCGTCTTTCAGCCTTTCTTACCTTGGCCATGTCTCTGAGTATTGCACACCTTGTGCTTTTGGGCACTCCAGTGATGTTGCAGCTCTGAAATATGGCCAAACTGGTGCCAAGTGGCATCTTGGCAGCTGCACGCTTGACTTTTCTCAGTTCATGGGCAGTTATTTTGTTTTTCCACACGCTTCTTGCGACCCTGTTGACTATTTTGAATAAAACGCTTGATTGTTCGATGATCACGCTTCAGAAGCTTTGCAATTTTAAGAGTGCTGCATCCCTCTGCAAGATATCTCACTATTTTTGACTTTTCTGAGCCTGTCAAGTCCTTCTTTTGACCCATTTTGCCAAAGGAAAGGAAGTTGCCTAATAATTATGCACACCTGATATAGGGTGTTGATGTCATTAGACCACACCCCTTCTCATTACAGAGATGCACATCACCTAATATGCTTAATTGGTAGTAGGCTTTCGAGCCTATACAGCTTGGAGTAAGACAACATGCATAAAGAGGATGATGTGGTCAAAATACTCATTTGCCTAATAATTCTGCACTCCCTGTAATATTTTACAGGGTCAGCTCATCTGTAGGCCCTCACCTACAATCTTGTGCAGGGTCAGCTCAGCTACAGGGCCCCGCATATAATGTCGTGGCCAGTTTGCACCCAAGTCTGCAGTGTTGGAGTGGCTACTTCAGGTGTGCCAACCGTCTAAGGTGAGAAGATAGCGATCCTGGAGAGCTAAATGAACCTATGATGTCACACTACATAAATATATATTTCAGCTGACATTGCCAACATAATACAATTAAATAGTGTCTGCTAGTTATTTCTTTTGACACAAATTGTTGTCAAGGTGCAAAAAAGATGCAGTAGAATTTATCAAGCCTACTCTCCAGGATTCTGGCTTTAAGGATAAAACAATTTGGACTTTGCAACTTGTTTTTGCTTGGTGGAGTACAATTTGCAACTTTCTTCATTTTCACACCACTCACTAAACTTTTGAAAAGTATATGGGAAAGTGGGCAGCTACGTTGATTAGTTTCACTACAGATTTATCATCCTAATTCAAATCAAATAGGTTTTTTGTAATTTTATTCAGAGGATTTTTCAGATTTTTCTGTTAGCAATTCATATTGTATTTATTAATATATGTGCTTTACAGCAGCCACATGACATAGCAAACTGGTGTCTGTAGATGACTTATTTACTTTTATGGGAATGGCATGTATTTATGCTCTGAGGTTTGTGAAGAGGTTAGTGAGCAGGGAGAGTGAGCTGTGACCGCCACCTATTTTAAATGGTGCATCCTGTATTATCTGCCTCAAACTTTATAATACCTGTCATTATAATCCGGACTGTGATGATAAAAAGCATTGATCACTAGGGAACAGAGTATCAGCAAATTGTAAGATTTTAGTTTTTCTTTAAATTACACTGTGTTCTTAAATTTGTTATTGATCAGCGTGTAGACCCACTGTGCCAACTAACCAGCCTGGCGTAGGGATAACCCTAAGGGCCTTATTCTGTCACTCCCCTGGTATTTATCCTTTAATCCTTGTACGTGGATCTGGACTCTGCTGCAGGGAAGCGGACTGCTACCTTGTTGGATAGTCTCAGTGTAGTTGGAAGCTCACCCACTAGTGTCAGGGACTCCAATGCAGGCACCTGGAGATCAGGATACAGAAAGCATACCCAAACTACAGGAAAACAGCAGGAGCAGTCTAAAAAGTCACTAAGGTTTAATTGTAGGTTGCTAGATCAGGATTGCACACTATTAAAGTAAATGAATAAAGACAGGATAAACAGGCAGGCTGGATGGTAGTGAAAACACAGGTATTGCAGGCAGGCTGGGTACTTGACAGGAACATAAGGCAGATGGACAGGGTGAAACTTAAATACAAACAAGACTGAAGCTGAAACTGAAACTGAAACAGAACATAGGTAGGGTGGGTACAGGGCTGGGGCACTTACACTACACTTCAAAACCTTTGCTGGTCACCAGGAACCTTAAAGCTTAGGAACCCTCTGCATGGAGAGGGCACATTAAATAACCAGAAACCTCTTGTCATTGGCTGAGGAAGGATTTAAAAACATGCACATTGGCCCTTTAGAAGGAGTACTAGGCAGAAGCTTAGAGGGATGACCATGGTCAGTAGTGTAGCATCTGTGTCCAAAGGGGAGTGGAGGGCAGGGCAACAATGGTCATGGACAGCAAATAGCGACAGACATTTTAATGCAATTCTAATAGTATCAGGAAAGGTCTTCTTAGGACTTTTCAAGTGGCAAACCTGTCATTGCTTGAGTATTACAAGGTCTAATTTTGATTTAGTATATTTTTTTTTTTGTGAGACATAATTTTACATCATTAATGGGTAAAGGGAATTATAGTCGTAGCTGATTATAACACTTTCTAATGCTGGAGATTGAAATGATATGTCAAAAGCTATTAACATGATGAAGGACATTTTGAACAAACTAACATTTTGTCTCGCCTACAGCCAGATTTTATTAGAAAGTATATTTTAATTCAGCAAAGTTTTATTTCCATCTGAATTGTAACAAATTAGCATCTTTGGATGATCAAGTAAATTCTAAGATATTTCACCTATAATAGTCAAAGCCTGAAAACCAAAGCCTTTTCAACACTTTCAAGTTTGCCTGGGGCCTTTTATGGCAAGTAGGCTTAATCTTAACATTTTATGTGCCCTGTAAATAGTCTGTCAATGACACAAGGACAATTGCATGCATACTTTCCATTCCAATTACAGTTAGTGACTTTGCTGTCATGAGTGTCAACAGCTTCGACATTACTGACAGACCTTTGAAAATAATGGCAGGCCCATAATAAACTATTGATATCATGATGTGGATACACATTTACTTTAGGAAGCATCAGTCATGTATACAGAGGTTGTCTTTAATTACTATAATTAATGTTTATTTATTCATGTATCTTTTTCACCTTATAATATTTTGATTACTATTTAACCTGTACATTGATCGGTCTGTTTTGCAATGCACGCAATTTACAAAAACATATACAGCTATTCATTCAAGCTGAATTAGCTGAGAATCCTGGATTGCTGTGCCATGCTTATGTGGTGTGACGCATACTGAGATGATGAATTAATTGCCATTTAAAATGAATACAGATTTGTATTAGATGCAGACTAGAGTTGAGCGAACACCTGGATGTTCGGGTTCGAGAAGTTCGGCCGAACATCCCGGAAATGTTCGGGTTCGGGATCCGAACCCGATCCGAACTTCGTCCCGAACCCGAACCCCATTGAAGTCAATGGGGACCCGAACTTTTCGGCACTAAAACGGCTGTAAAACAGCCCAGGAAAGGGCTAGAGGGCTGCAAAAGGCAGCAACATGTAGGTAAATCCCCTGCAAACAAATGTGGATAGGGAAATTAATTAAAATAAAAATTAAATAAATAAAAATTAACCAAAATCAATTGGAGAGAGGTTCCATAGCAGAGAATCTGGCTTCCCGTCACCCACCACTGGAACAGTCCATTCTCAGATATTTAGGCCCCGGCACCCAGGCAGAGGAGAGAGGTCCCGTAACAGACAATCTGGCTTCATGTCAGCAGAGAATCAGTCTTCATGTCATAGCAGAGAATCAGGCTTCACGTCACCCACCACTGTAAGAGTCCATTTTCATAAATTTAGGCCCAGCACCCAGGCAGAGGAGAGAGGTCCCGTAACAGACAATCTGGCTTCATGTCAGCAGAGAATCAGTCTTCATATCATAGCAGAGAATCTGGCTTCCCGTTACCCACCACTGGAACAGTCCATTCTCAGATATTTAGGCCCCGGCACCCAGGCAGAGGAGAGAGGTCCCGTAACAGACAATCTGGCTTCATGTCAGCAGAGAATCAGTCTTCATATCATAGCAGAGAATCAGGCTTCACGTCAGCCACCACTGCAACAGTCCATTGTCATAAATTCAGGCCCAGCACCCAGGCAGAGGAGAGAGGTCCCGTAACAGACAATCTGGCTTCATGTCAGCAGAGAATCAGTCTGCATGTCATAGCAGAGAATGAGGCTTCACGTCACCCACCACTGCAACAGTCCATTTTCATAAATTTAGGCCCAGCACCCAGGCAGAGGAGAGAGGTCCCGTAACAGAGGATCTGGCTTCATGTCACCAGAGAATCAGTCTGCATGTCATAGCAGAGAATCAGGCTTCACGTCACCCACCACTGCAACAGTCCATTTTCATAAATTTAGGCCCAGCACCCAGGCAGAGGAGAGAGGTCCCGTAACAGAGGATCTGGCTTCATGTCACCAGAGAATCAGTCTGCATGTCATAGCAGAGAATCAGGCTTCACGTCAGCCACCACTGCAACAATCCATTGGCATATATTTAGGCCTAGCACACAGGCAGAGGAGAGAGGTCCCGTAACAGACAATCTGGCTTCATGTCAGCAGAGAATCAGTCTTCATATCATAGCAGAGAATCAGGCTTCACGTCAGCCACCAATGCAACAGTCCATTGTCAGATATTTAGGCCCAGCACCCAGGCAGAGGAGAGAGGTCCCGTAACAGAGGATCTGGCTTCATGTCAGCAGAGAATCAGTCTTCATGTCATAGCAGAGAATCAGGCTTCACGTCACCCACCACTGTAAGAGTCCATTTTCATAAATTTAGGCCCAGCACCCAGGCAGAGGAGAGAGGTCCCGTAACAGACGATCTGGCTTCATGTCAGCAGAGAATCAGTCTGCATGTCATAGCAGAGAATGAGGCTTCACGTCACCCACCACTGCAACAGTCCATTTTCATAAATTTAGGCCCAGCACCCAGGCAGAGGAGAGAGGTCCCGTAACAGAGGATCTGGCTTCATGTCACCAGAGAATCAGTCTGCATGTCATAGCAGAGAATCAGGCTTCACGTCACCCACCACTGCAACAGTCCATTTTCATAAATTTAGGCCCAGCACCCAGGCAGAGGAGAGAGGTCCCGTAACAGAGGATCTGGCTTCATGTCACCAGAGAATCAGTCTGCATGTCATAGCAGAGAATCAGGCTTCACGTCAGCCACCACTGCAACAATCCATTGGCATATATTTAGGCCTAGCACACAGGCAGAGGAGAGAGGTCCCGTAACAGACAATCTGGCTTCATGTCAGCAGAGAATCAGTCTTCATATCATAGCAGAGAATCAGGCTTCACGTCAGCCACCAATGCAACAGTCCATTGTCAGATATTTAGGCCCAGCACCCAGGCAGAGGAGAGAGGTCCCGTAACAGACAATCTGGCTTCATGTCAGCAGAGAATCAGTCTGCATGTCATAGCAGAGAATGAGGCTTCACGTCACCCACCACTGCAACAGTCCATTTTCATAAATTTAGGCCCAGCACCCAGGCAGAGGAGAGAGGTCCCGTAACAGAGGATCTGGCTTCATGTCAGCAGAGAATCAGTCTGCATGTCATAGCAGAGAATCAGGCTTCACGTCAGCCACCACTGCAACAGTCCATTGTCATAAATTCAGGCCCAGCACCCAGGCAGAGGAGAGAGGTCCCGTAACAGACAATCTGGCTTCATGTCACCAGAGAATCAGTCTGCATGTCATAGCAGAGAATGAGGCTTCACGTCAGCCACCACTGCAACAATCCATTGGCATATATTTAGGCCTAGCACACAGGCAGAGGAGAGGTTCATTCAACTTTGGGTAGCCTTGCAATATAATGGTAAAATGAAAATAAAAATAGGATTGAATGAGGAAGTGCCCTGGAGTCCAATAATATATGGTTATGGGGAGGTAGTTAATGTCTAATCTGGACAAGGGACGGACAGGTCCTGTGGGATCCATGCCTGGTTCATTTTTATGAACGTCAGCTTGTCCACATTGGCTGTAGACAGGCGGCTGCGTTTGTCTGTAATGACGCCCCCTGCCGTGCTGAATACACGTTCAGACAAAACGCTGGCTGCCGGGCAGGCCAGCACCTCCAAGGCATAAAAGGCTAGCTCTGGCCACGTGGACAATTTAGAGACCCAGAAGTTGAATGGGGCCGAACCATCAGTCAGTACGTGGAGGGGTGTGCACACGTACTGTTCCACCATGTTAGTGAAATGTTGCCTCCTGCTAACACGTTGCGTATCAGGTGGTGGTGCAGTTAGCTGTGGCGTGTTGACAAAAGTTTTCCACATCTCTGCCATGCTAACCCTGCCCTCAGAGGAGCTGGCCGTGACACAGCTGCCTTGGCGACCTCTTGCTCCTCCTCTGCCTTGGCCTTGGGCTTCCACTTGTTCCCCTGTGACATTTGGGAATGCTCTCAGTAGCGCGTCTACCAACGTGCGCTTGTACTCGCGCATCTTCCTATCACGCTCCAGTGCAGGAAGTAAGGTGGGCACATTGTCTTTGTAGCGTGGATCCAGCAGGGTGGCAACCCAGTAGTCCGCACAGGTTAAAATGTGGGCAACTCTGCTGTCGTTGCGCAGGCACTGCAGCATGTAGTCGCTCATGTGTGCCAGGCTGCCCAGGGGTAAGGACAAGCTGTCCTCTGTGGGAGGCGTATCGTCATCGTCCTGCCTTTCCCCCCAGCCACGCACCAGTGATGGACCCGAGCTGCGTTGGGTGCCACCCCGCTGTGACCATGCTTCATCCTCATCCTCCTCCACCTCCTCCTCATCCTCGTCCTCCTCGTCCTCCAGTAGTGGGCCCTGGCTGGCCACATTTGTACCTGGCCTCTGCTGTTGCCAAAAACCTCCCTCTGAGTCACTTCGAAGAGACTGGCCTGAAAGTGCTAAAAATGACCCCTCTTCCTCCTCCTCCTCCTCCTCCTCCTGGGCCACCTCCTCTTCCATCATCGCCCTAAGTGTTTTCTCAAGGAGACATAGAAGTGGTATTGTAACGCTGATAACGGTGTCATCGCCACTGGCCATGTTGGTGGAGTACTCGAAACAGCGCAACAGGGCACACAGGTCTCGCATGGAGGCCCAGTCATTGGTGGTGAAGTGGTGCTGTTCTGTAGTGCGACTGACCCGTGCGTGCTGCAGCTGAAACTCCACTATGGCCTGCTGCTGCTCGCACAGTCTGTCCAGCATGTGCAAGGTGGAGTTCCACCTGGTGGGCACGTCGCATATGAGGCGGTGAGCGGGAAGGCCGAAGTTACGCTGTAGCGCAGACAGGCGAGCAGCGGCAGGATGTGAACGCCGGAAGCGCGAACAGACGGCCCGCACTTTATGCAGCAGCTCTGACATGTCGGGGTAGTTGTGAATGAACTTCTGCACCACCAAATTCAGCACATGCGCCAAGCAAGGGATGTGCGTCAAATTGGCTAGTCCCAGAGCTGCAACGAGATTTCGCCCATTATCACACACCACCAGGCCGGGCTTGAGGCTCACCGGCAGCAACCACTCGTCGGTCTGTTGTTCAATACCCCGCCACAACTCCTGTGCGGTGTGGGGCCTGTCCCCCAAACATATGAGTTTCAGAATGGCCTGCTGACGTTTACCCCGGGCTGTGCTGAAGTTGGTGGTGAAGGTGTGTGGCTGACTGGATGAGCAGGTGGAAGAAGAGGAGGAGGAAGCCGAGAAGGAGGAGGTGGCAACAGGAGGCAAAGAATGTTGCCCTGCGATCCTTGGCGGCGGAAGGACGTGCGCCAAACAGCTCTCCGCCTGGGGCCCAGCTGCCACTACATTTACCCAGTGTGCAGTTAGGGAGATATAGCGTCCCTGGCCGTGCTTACTGGTCCACGTATCTGTGGTTAGGTGGACCTTGCTACAGATGGCGTTGCGCAGTGCACACTTGATTTTATCGGATACTTGGTTGTGCAGGGAAGGCACGGCTCTCTTGGAGAAGTAGTGCCGGCTGGGAACAACATACTGTGGGACAGCAAGCGACATGAGCTGTTTGAAGCTGTCTGTGTCCACCAGCCTAAATGACAGCATTTCATAGGCCAGTAGTTTAGAAATGCTGGCATTCAGGGCCAGGGATCGAGGGTGGCTAGGTGGGAATTTACGCTTTCTATCAAATGTTTGTGAGATGGAGAGCTGAACGCTGGTGTGTGACATGGTTGAGACGCTTGGTGACGGAGGTGGTGGTGGTGGTGGTGGTGTTGGTGGTACATCCCCTGTTTGCTGGGCGGCAGGTGCCAACGTTCCTCCAGAGGCGGAGGAAGAGGCCGAGGCGGCAGCAGCAGAATAGGCCGAGGCGGCAGCAGCAGAAGAGGTAGCAGGGGGAGCCTGAGTGACTTCCTTGGTTTTAAGGTGTTTACTCCACTGCAGTTCATGCTTTGCATGCAGGTGCCTGGTCATGCAGGTTGTGCTCAGGTTCAGAACGTTAATGCCTCGCTTCAGGCTCTGATGGCACAGCGTGCAAACCACTCGGGTCTTGTCGTCAGCACATTGTTTGAAGAAGTGCCATGCCAGGGAACTCCTTGAAGCTGCCTTTGGGGTGCTCGGTCCCAGATGGCGGCGGTCAGTAGCAGGCGGAGTCTCTTGGCGGCGGGTGTTCTGCTTTTGCCCACTGCTCCCTCTTTTGCTACGCTGTTGGCTCGGTCTCACCACTGCCTCTTCCTCCGAACTGTGAAAGTCAGTGGCACGACCTTCATTCCATGTGGGGTCTAGGACCTCATCGTCCCCTGCATCGTCTTCCACCCAGTCTTGATCCCTGACCTCCTGTTCAGTCTGCACACTGCAGAAAGACGCAGCAGTTGGCACCTGTGTTTCGTCATCATCAGAGACATGCTGAGGTGGTATTCCCATGTCCTCATCATCAGGAAACATAAGTGGTTGTGCGTCAGTGCATTCTATGTCTTTCACCGCTGGGGAAGGGCTAGGTGGATGCCCTTGGGAAACCCTGCCAGCGGAGTCTTCAAACAGCATAAGAGACTGCTGCATAACTTGAGGCTGAGACAGTTTCCCTGGTATGCATGGGGGTGATGTGACAGACTGATGGGGTTGGTTTTCAGGCGCCATCTGTGCGCTTTCTGCAGTAGACTGGGTGGGAGATAATGTGAACGTGCTGGATCCACTGTCGGCCACCCAATTGACTAATGCCTGTACCTGCTCAGGCCTTACCATCCTTAGAACGGCATTGGGCCCCACCATATATCGCTGTAAATTCTGGCGGCTACTGGGACCTGAGGTAGTTGGTACACTAGGACGTGTGGATGTGGCAGAACGGCCACGTCCTCTCCCAGCACCAGAGGGTCCACTAACACCACCACGACCATGTCCACGTCCGCGTCCCTTACTAGATGTTTTTCTCATTGTTATGGTTCACCACAACAACAAATATATTATTTGGCCCAATGTATTGTATTCAAATTCAGCGGGATATAAATTTGAGGCCTAGTATTTAGGCGCTGGGTGACCGGTATGGATTTAGTGACAGAATTAGACTTGGAAATGCACAGAAGCGTGTGTGTGAAGTTATTCTGAATGACCCTATGTGCACCTTGAATATTATATACCCTTTTTGGGATAGATTTCAAATAGCTCTGATATAGCAGGAACCACTAAATTATGAAATTGCTAAATTGGGAATTGTATTTCAACCCAGAACAAAAAATGTGCTTTGACGGACACTAAATATCTTGCCCAGCAACAACAGTACAGCGGTAACGAGAGATTTAGCAGGATATAAATTTGAGGCCTAGTATTTAGGCGCTGGGTGACAGGTATGGGTTTAGTGACAGAATTAGACTTGGAAATACACAGTAGAGGGTGTGTGTGAAGTTATTCTGAATGACCCTATGTGCACCTTGAATATTATATACCCTTTTTGGGATAGATTTCAAATAGCTCTGATATAGCAGGAACCACTAAATTATGAAATTGCTAAATTGGGAATTGTATTTCAACCCAGAACAAAAAATGTGCTTTGACGGACACTAAATATCTTTCCAAGCAACAACAGTACAGCGGTAACGAGAGATTTAGCAGGATATAAATTTGAGGCCTAGTATTTAGGCGCTGGGTGACAGGTATGGGTTTAGTGACAGAATTAGACTTGGAAATACACAGTAGCGGGTGTGTGTGAAGTTATTCTGAATGACCCAATGTGCACCTTGAATATTATATACCCTTTTAGGGATAGATTTCAAATAGCTCTGATATAGCAGAAACCACTAAATTATGAAATTGCTAAATTGGGAATTGTATTTCAACCCAGAACAAAAAATGTGCTTTGACGGACACTAAATAACTTTCCCAGCTACAACAGGACAGCGGTAACGAGAGATTTAGCAGGATATAAATTTGAGGCCTAGTATTTAGGCGCTGGGTGACAGGTATGGGTTTAGTGACAGAATTAGACTTGGAAATACACAGTAGCGGGTGTGTGTGAAGTTATTCTGAATGACCCAATGTGCACCTTGAATATTATATACCCTTTTAGGGATAGATTTCAAATAGCTCTGATATAGCAGAAACCACTAAATTATGAAATTGCTAAATTGGGAATTGTACTTCAACCCAGAACAAAAAATGTGCTTTGACGGACACTAAATAACTTTCCCAGCTACAACAGGACAGCGGTAACGAGAGATTTAGCAGGATATAAATTTGAGGCCTAGTATTTAGGCGCTGGGTGACAGGTATGGGTTTAGTGACAGAATTAGACTTGGAAATACACAGTAGCGGGTGTGTGTGAAGTTATTCTGAATGACCCAATGTGCACCTTGAATATTATATACCCTTTTAGGGATAGATTTCAAATAGCTCTGATATAGCAGAAACCACTAAATTATGAAATTGCTAAATTGGGAATTGTACTTCAACCCAGAACAAAAAATGTGCTTTGACGGACACTAAATAACTTTCCCAGCTACAACAGGACAGCGGTAACGAGAGATTTAGCGGGATATA
Source organism: Bufo gargarizans (assembly GCF_014858855.1). NCBI lineage: Eukaryota > Metazoa > Chordata > Amphibia > Anura > Bufonidae > Bufo > Bufo gargarizans. The sequence goes on along the minus strand of NC_058085.1, from coordinate 303,448,514 downwards.
AATTTGAGGCCTAGTATTTAGGCGCTGGGTGACAGGTATGGGTTTAGTGACAGAATTAGACTTGGAAATACACAGTAGCGGGTGTGTGTGAAGTTATTCTGAATGACCCTATGTGCACCTTCAATATGATCTACCCTTTTAGGGATAGATTTCAAATAGCTCTGATATAGCAGAAACCACTAAATTATGAAATTGCTAAATTGGGAATTGTATTTCAACCCAGAACAAAAAATGTGCTTTGACGGACACTAAATAACTTTCCCAGCTACAACAGGACAGCGGTAACGAGAGATTTAGCAGGATATAAATTTGAGGCCTAGTATTTAGGCGCTGGGTGACAGGTATGGGTTTAGTGACAGAATTAGACTTGGAAATACACAGTAGCGGGTGTGTGTGAAGTTATTCTGAATGACCCAATGTGCACCTTGAATATTATATACCCTTTTAGGGATAGATTTCAAATAGCTCTGATATAGCAGAAACCACTAAATTATGAAATTGCTAAATTGGGAATTGTATTTCAACCCAGAACAAAAAATGTGCTTTGACGGACACTAAATAACTTTCCCAGCTACAACAGGACAGCGGTAACGAGAGATTTAGCAGGATATAAATTTGAGGCCTAGTATTTAGGCGCTGGGTGACAGGTATGGGTTTAGTGACAGAATTAGACTTGGAAATACACAGTAGCGGGTGTGTGTGAAGTTATTCTGAATGACCCAATGTGCACCTTGAATATTATATACCCTTTTAGGGATAGATTTCAAATAGCTCTGATATAGCAGAAACCACTAAATTATGAAATTGCTAAATTGGGAATTGTACTTCAACCCAGAACAAAAAATGTGCTTTGACGGACACTAAATAACTTTCCCAGCTACAACAGGACAGCGGTAACGAGAGATTTAGCGGGATATAAATTTGAGGCCTAGTATTTAGGCGCTGGGTGACAGGTATGGGTTTAGTGACAGAATTAGACTTGGAAATACACAGTAGCGGGTGTGTGTGAAGTTATTCTGAATGACCCAATGTGCACCTTGAATATTATATACCCTTTTAGGGATAGATTTCAAATAGCTCTGATATAGCAGAAACCACTAAATTATGAAATTGCTAAATTGGGAATTGTATTTCAACCCAGAACAAAAAATGTGCTTTGACGGACACTAAATAACTTTCCCAGCTACAACAGGACAGCGGTAACGAGAGATTTAGCAGGATATAAATTTGAGGCCTAGTATTTAGGCGCTGGGTGACAGGTATGGGTTTAGTGACAGAATTAGACTTGGAAATACACAGTAGCGGGTGTGTGTGAAGTTATTCTGAATGACCCAATGTGCACCTTGAATATTATATACCCTTTTAGGGATAGATTTCAAATAGCTCTGATATAGCAGAAACCACTAAATTATGAAATTGCTAAATTGGGAATTGTACTTCAACCCAGAACAAAAAATGTGCTTTGACGGACACTAAATAACTTTCCCAGCTACAACAGGACAGCGGTAACGAGAGATTTAGCAGGATATAAATTTGAGGCCTAGTATTTAGGCGCTGGGTGACAGGTATGGGTTTAGTGACAGAATTAGACTTGGAAATACACAGTAGCGGGTGTGTGTGAAGTTATTCTGAATGACCCAATGTGCACCTTGAATATTATATACCCTTTTAGGGATAGATTTCAAATAGCTCTGATATAGCAGAAACCACTAAATTATGAAATTGCTAAATTGGGAATTGTACTTCAACCCAGAACAAAAAATGTGCTTTGACGGACACTAAATAACTTTCCCAGCTACAACAGGACAGCGGTAACGAGAGATTTAGCGGGATATAAATTTGAGGCCTAGTATTTAGGCGCTGGGTGACAGGTATGGGTTTAGTGACAGAATTAGACTTGGAAATACACAGTAGCGGGTGTGTGTGAAGTTATTCTGAATGACCCTATGTGCACCTTCAATATGATCTACCCTTTTAGGGATAGATTTCAAATAGCTCTGATATAGCAGAAACCACTAAATTATGAAATTGCTAAATTGGGAATTGTATTTCAACCCAGAACAAAAAATGTGCTTTGACGGACACTAAATAACTTTCCCAGCTACAACAGGACAGCGGTAACGAGAGATTTAGCAGGATATAAATTTGAGGCCTAGTATTTAGGCGCTGGGTGACAGGTATGGGTTTAGTGACAGAATTAGACTTGGAAATACACAGTAGCGGGTGTGTGTGAAGTTATTCTGAATGACCCAATGTGCACCTTGAATATTATATACCCTTTTAGGGATAGATTTCAAATAGCTCTGATATAGCAGAAACCACTAAATTATGAAATTGCTAAATTGGGAATTGTATTTCAACCCAGAACAAAAAATGTGCTTTGACGGACACTAAATAACTTTCCCAGCTACAACAGGACAGCGGTAACGAGAGATTTAGCAGGATATAAATTTGAGGCCTAGTATTTAGGCGCTGGGTGACAGGTATGGGTTTAGTGACAGAATTAGACTTGGAAATACACAGTAGCGGGTGTGTGTGAAGTTATTCTGAATGACCCAATGTGCACCTTGAATATTATATACCCTTTTAGGGATAGATTTCAAATAGCTCTGATATAGCAGAAACCACTAAATTATGAAATTGCTAAATTGGGAATTGTATTTCAACCCAGAACAAAAAATGTGCTTTGACGGACACTAAATAACTTTCCCAGCTACAACAGGACAGCGGTAACGAGAGATTTAGCAGGATATAAATTTGAGGCCTAGTATTTAGGCGCTGGGTGACAGGTATGGGTTTAGTGACAGAATTAGACTTGGAAATACACAGTAGCGGGTGTGTGTGAAGTTATTCTGAATGACCCAATGTGCACCTTGAATATTATATACCCTTTTAGGGATAGATTTCAAATAGCTCTGATATAGCAGAAACCACTAAATTATGAAATTGCTAAATTGGGAATTGTACTTCAACCCAGAACAAAAAATGTGCTTTGACGGACACTAAATAACTTTCCCAGCTACAACAGGACAGCGGTAACGAGAGATTTAGCAGGATATAAATTTGAGGCCTAGTATTTAGGCGCTGGGTGACAGGTATGGGTTTAGTGACAGAATTAGACTTGGAAATACACAGTAGCGGGTGTGTGTGAAGTTATTCTGAATGACCCAATGTGCACCTTGAATATTATATACCCTTTTAGGGATAGATTTCAAATAGCTCTGATATAGCAGAAACCACTAAATTATGAAATTGCTAAATTGGGAATTGTATTTCAACCCAGAACAAAAAATGTGCTTTGACGGACACTAAATAACTTTCCCAGCTACAACAGGACAGCGGTAACGAGAGATTTAGCAGGATATAAATTTGAGGCCTAGTATTTAGGCGCTGGGTGACAGGTATGGGTTTAGTGACAGAATTAGACTTGGAAATACACAGTAGCGGGTGTGTGTGAAGTTATTCTGAATGACCCAATGTGCACCTTGAATATTATATACCCTTTTAGGGATAGATTTCAAATAGCTCTGATATAGCAGAAACCACTAAATTATGAAATTGCTAAATTGGGAATTGTACTTCAACCCAGAACAAAAAATGTGCTTTGACGGACACTAAATAACTTTCCCAGCTACAACAGGACAGCGGTAACGAGAGATTTAGCAGGATATAAATTTGAGGCCTAGTATTTAGGCGCTGGGTGACAGGTATGGGTTTAGTGACAGAATTAGACTTGGAAATACACAGTAGCGGGTGTGTGTGAAGTTATTCTGAATGACCCAATGTGCACCTTGAATATTATATACCCTTTTAGGGATAGATTTCAAATAGCTCTGATATAGCAGAAACCACTAAATTATGAAATTGCTAAATTGGGAATTGTACTTCAACCCAGAACAAAAAATGTGCTTTGACGGACACTAAATAACTTTCCCAGCTACAACAGGACAGCGGTAACGAGAGATTTAGCAGGATATAAATTTGAGGCCTAGTATTTAGGCGCTGGGTGACAGGTATGGGTTTAGTGACAGAATTAGACTTGAAAATACACAGTAGCGGGTGTGTGTGAAGTTATTCTGAATGACCCAATGTGCACCTTGAATATTATATACCCTTTTAGGGATAGATTTCAAATAGCTCTGATATAGCAGAAACCACTAAATTATGAAATTGCTAAATTGGGAATTGTACTTCAACCCAGAACAAAAAATGTGCTTTGACGGACACTAAATAACTTTCCCAGCTACAACAGGACAGCGGTAACGAGAGATTTAGCGGGATATAAATTTGAGGCCTAGTATTTAGGCGCTGGGTGACCGGTATGGATTTAGTGACAGAATTAGACTGGGATATGGCCAAAAAATAACCACACTATTGCTGGTTAAATGCACTTGGTGACGGGCGCAGCTTGCCCCTGATGTAGTATATGGCCAAAAAATGAACAGACTATTGCTGGTTAAATGCACTTGGTGTCACAGCTTGACCAACCACACTACTGAGGGTTAAATGCACTTGGTGACGGGCGCAGCTTGCCCCTGATGTAGTATATGGCCAAAAAATAAACAGACTATTGCTGGTTAAATGCACTTGGTGTGACAGCTTCACCCTGATGTAGGCTTTAGCCAGAAAACAACCACACCATTGAGGGTTAAATGCACTTGGTGACAGGCGCAGCTTGCCCCTGATTTTGTATATGGCCAAAAAATGAACAGACTATTGCTGGTTAAATGCACTTGGTGTGACAGCTTCACCCTGATGTAGGCTTTAGCCAAAAAACAACCACACCATTGAGGGTTAAATGCACTTGGTGACAGGCGCAGCTTGCCCCTGATTTTGTATATGGCCAAAAAATGAACAGACTATTGCTGGTTAAATGCACTTGGTGTGACAGCTTCACCCTGATGTAGGCTTTAGCCAAAAAACAACCACACCATTGAGGGTTAAATGCACTTGGTGACAGGCGCAGCTTGCCCCTGATTTTGTATATGGCCAAAAAATGAACAGACTATTGCTGGTTAAATGCACTTGGTGTGACAGCTTCACCCTGATGTAGGCTTTAGCCAAAAAACAACCACACCATTGAGGGTTAAATGCACTTGGTGACAGGCGCAGCTTGCCCCTGATTTTGTATATGGCCAAAAAATGAACAGACTATTGCTGGTTAAATGCACTTGGTGTGACAGCTTCACCCTGATGTAGGCTTTAGCCAAAAAACAACCACACCATTGAGGGTTAAATGCACTTGGTCGCAGCTTGTGCTGGCGCACCACAAGACACAAAATGGCCGCCGATCACCCCAGAAAAATGTGACTGACAAACGGTCTGGGCAGCCTAAAAACAGTGAGCAATTGAGGATCAGCAGCTCAATGATCCACAGCTGCAGATCGATCAGTTAATCAAGTCCTTTGGAGGAGTTAATCTGCCTAATCTCGCCCTACTGTCGCAGCCGCAACCTCTCCCTACGCTAATCAGAGCAGAGTGACGGGCGGCGCTATGTGACTCCAGCTTAAATAGAGGCTGGGTCACATGGTGCTCTGGCCAATCACAGCCATGCCAATAGTAGGCATGGCTGTGATGGCCTCTTGGGGCAAGTAGTATGACGCTTGTTGATTGGCTGCTTTGCAGCCTTTCAAAAAGCGCCAAGAAAGCGTCACAAAAGCGCCAAGAAAGCGACGAACACCGAACCCGAACCCGGACTTTTACGAAAATGTCCGGGTTCGGGTCCGTGTCACGGACACCCCAAAATTCGGTACGAACCCGAACTATACAGTTCGAGTTCGCTCATCCCTAATGCAGACGGTTTAAAACACATTTTAGTTTTGGCTTTATTTTAAAATATACCAGTATAGCTGTCCTTTTAGTAGATATGTGACATTATGAAATGGATTCTGACTTTTTCCTTTGTAAGTACATAAAAAAACACCAAGGCATCTTAAAAGGTTTCTCTGGCCAATATAAAAGGTTTTAAAATGGCTCAGGATTAATAAGTGAACTTCAGAAAAAAATAAGGGGTCCTGTCTGATTGTGTTGTAAGTATAACATTTTGGTCTATCTCTTCTTCTCTCTTCGGCAAAAGTTCTCCACAATTGAGCCTCTAGAAATTCAGATTCTATAGAATCTGAGTTTTTGAGAAATTGGGGTCAAATTTTGATTGTATGGAACTGACTTTCCCCTCTCTACCCAGAATGCTTTAAAGAAAAAAAAAGTAGCAGTACTTATTACTGATCCACATTTGCTCCTGTTCCAAAGCTTCCTAGATCCCTCATCAGTCTCTGTATTTCTTGGTTCCTCTTAACATGGAAATGTAACTGCTCAGTCAATCACTGGTCACAGATGTGACCCAGTTCACCTACTTCAGCCAGTGACTGATTGAGTGTTCATATGTTTGTGTCTAGAGGGACTTCAATTATAGAAACCAGGTTGCGCTGGAGAACAAAGAGGTGAATATTTTTTATGTCCATTCCTTTATAACCATTGCCATTTTCACACTAGCCACTGAGCTTCACAACTGACCCTTGGCACTCTCTAGAGATCACTTTTCAGAAATCATCTTATTATCTTGAAAACTAGGATTGCATTGGAAGTTAACACCCAACACAGGATCACATTATTGACCATAGTAGATGGGGAAAGCTTAAGAACTTGTCTCTCCTTCCTGCACAAGAAGTTCTGTTGTGAATATGCACTCTCTTACAGATGTCAATGAGATAAACAGGTTTGGTTAGGAGCTGCTTATGCCAAACGTTAAAATAATTTTAAGTAAAATATTTGCTTTTACAGATGAAAAATTGATAAAGGTCTTCTACTAATGTCATGTTTATAGAAATAAACATGGGAGGAAGATACAATGATACTGGACAGATAGAAACTCTCTCATGTGACTAGCAATTTGAATAAACATTATCAAATAGTTCAAAATTGGCTTCACTGGTGATTTAGAAAAATGAGACCTATTATGGATACACATTTTTCAACTTTATTAACTTTGATTATATATTTCTATTATCACCTATGGTAACTCAGATTTTTGTGGCCCACTATGAATTGCTAAAAAAGTAGCATTCAAACCAAAACTCGAACCTGGCCAAGTTAGTTACTCACAACTAAGTCAAATTTCACCAAAGTCAACCTTCACTTCAAAATTGTGTTCTTTAAATTATAATCAGTGCTTTAAACCAACTTCTAGCATGTTCTAGTGCAATGGTGCTTAATCACTATATTTCCTAAAATCTGCCTCAAAAATTGTTCCTATCAAGGGAATTCTTCTGTCATTGCTTTTTTTCCACTACTTGTCTTTCTCCTAAGGCCAAGCATCTTTTATATTATGCTCTCTGTCTTTTTTGTAAACTTCTAGAAAAAGATTAATTGACAAAGTCTTTTCCCCCTGGCATTACTTGTACTTTTTATCCAGTCTTTTCTGTTGGATGCAGTTACCCAAGAGAAATGCATTTCTAATTGGCATATCTAAATGATTGTTTTGCATATACAATAGACTGTTGCATTCAATCTACTACTGAGCGTTTCACATTACCATTTCAGAGCCACGCATATTTTTGCTGTAGTAATATACATTTTGCTAAACATAAATGATGCACTGCAATGTGTCTTCCAGGAGGACTTGTTCATGCAATTCATTCAACTTTGGTGCAGTCTTATAAAGTTATTTTTAGCCCAAACCTGAAATGGATCTGAAAAAAAAACTACATGCTGTTAAAGTTCTCAATCAGTGGAATTTCTAGCATCCAAATTTCACCAGTTTGAATGATACATTACTTTCCTATTTTCCAAATGTAAAGTATATGTTCAATTTCCAGACTACAGGTTGATTTTCAGGATGTGCGATTGCACAACGTGCATTAGAAGACTTAGTACCAAAAGTGTGTGACAACCAAAAGTCTTTATATTAATTGTATGGCATTTCTATTTAGAATGTATAAAGCTGCTATAAGGTTACTTCATATAAAATTTATATTTGGTCATTCTATAATAGTATTATTTAAACACTGTACATTACATTATTTTTCCACTGCATGGTGGTAGTACTATATAGCCTTGCTATTTAAATAATGGTATGAAACATTTATTGAGCTAATGGGTCTGAAGAAGGAGAACACCCTTTGAAATGAGTTGAATAAGGATTTTAATTAGTGTTGAGCGAATTGAAGCATCCGATGTGGAATTCTATCCAAATTTTAGGAAAAATCTGATTTGCCAAATAGCCTTGCACTTCATGGTGAATTAATTTTTCCTAAAATAGTGTAAAAAATAATATATATATACTCACCTCATCCACTTGATCGTGAAGATGCTGTCTGCTGCCATCTTGATTGAAGAAAACTCGGCAAAGGACCTGCGGTGAGCATGAAGATGTCACAACGTGATCACGCTGGCCATGTGGCAACATCATCCATTCACCAGTGCACCTGGGCACTGTGATTACTTGGAATTGTCATAATTCTCGCAGCAGGTCCTTAGGAGAGTTTTCTTCAATAAAAACGGGAGCTGAAGTCCTTACCGCAATCAAGTAAATGAGGTGAGCATATGTATATATTTTTAACCCCAGATTAATCCCCTAAGCACCTGAATGCAAGTCTCAGATGCCGCAATCAGCATTGATGATGATAAGGGCGGCATGATCACTGTTCCCCACCATTGTCCCCACACCATACAATGAAAAGTGATTTGAGACAAATTTATAACAAAACAAATTTCTTAACAAATCACTAGGCATGAGCAAGACACGATTCGGATATCAGATCCAACGTTGCTTTGTTCAAAACTTAGTTTGGATGCTGTATGGAGACGCATCTCCATAAAGCATTCAAATGTATGGGCTCTGCAGAGGTAAAATTCTCACAAAACTTTGGTGAAGAATTACGGCATTCGATTATTCAACTTGAAAACCGTTTTAAAACTGCAATCCAAAGTCTGCTTTGGATTCTAATTTTAAAATGGCTTTCAAGTTGAATAATAAAAGTCTAAGTTATTTAATAAAGTCTTGCAAGACTTCGGATATAATGAATTTCACCTCTGTGAAGCCCATACATGTGAATTCTGCATTCAAACAAAGTTTTGAATAAACAACTTTGGATTTATGTTCCGAAGTGAGCTTCACTCAACACTACTCATTAGTGTTGATCGAGCACCGAAGTGCTCGTGTGATCGAGTAGAACACTTCACGATGCTTGGGTGTTCTACCGAACACCCGAGCACAATGGAAGTCAATGGGAGAACCACAGGCCCCCCTGCTCTGAAAAGGGGAGGGTGTTGGGACTCTAGTTCGGCTTAGGAGTCAGTGCTTGGGGACACCCCAGTGTATTTAAATCTAATTTAGCCTGTATTTCAGAAAAGTTTCTGATAGGATTCAAACTAACAAACTTCTGTATTAGAGGCAAGGCACTTAACCAATCAGCTACAATAGCTACATAGCCAGTTACTTAAAAAAAAAAATATATATATATATATATATATATATATATTATTATATTTTATTTTTTATTTTTTTGTGACAAGCTATATAGAGTAGCGGTTAATATTCTAGGCTGTAATGCAGAAGCTATGAGTTCTAATCCTGTCACAGACTATTTCAGAAATAGTGGCTAAACTTAATTTAAATATATATATTTACACATCTCTTTTATATACAGTTGCAAGAAAAAGTATGTGAACCCTTTGGAATTTTATGGATTTCTGCGCAAATTGGTCATAAAATGTGATCTCATCTTCATCTAAGTCACAATAGACAATCACAGTCTGCTTAAACTATTAACACAGAAATAATTAAATGTTACCATGTTTTTATTGAACACACCATGCAAACATTCACAGTGCAGGTGGAAAAAGTATGTGAACCCCTAGACTAATGACATCTCCAAGAGATAATTGGAGTAAGGTGTCCAATCAATGAGATGAGATTGGAAGTGTTGGTTACAGCTGCCCTGCCTTAGAAAGAAAACACACACCGGTTCTGGGTTTGCTTTTCACAAGAAGCATTGCCTGATGTGAATGATGCCTTGCACAAAAGAGCTCTCAGAAGACCTACGATTAAGAACTGCTGACTTGCATAAAGCTGGAAAGGGTTATAAAAGTATCTCCAAAAAACCTTGCTGTTCATCAGTCCATGGTAAGACAAATTGTCTATAAATGGAGAAAGTTCAGCACTGCTGCTACTCTCCCTAGGAGTGGCCGTCCTGTAAAGATGACTGCAAGAGCACAGCGCAGACTGCTCAATGAGGTGAAGAATCCTAGAGTGCCAGCTAAACACTTACAAAATGCTCTGGCATATGCTAACATCCCTGTTAGCGAATCTACGATATGTAAAACACTAAATAAGAATGGATTTCATGGGAGGATACCACAGAGGGAGCCACGGCTGTCCCAAAAATAACATTGCTGCACGTTTACAGTTTGCACAAAAGCACCTGGATGTTCCACAGCAGTACTGGCAAAATATTCTGTGGACAAAAGAAACCAAAGTTGAGTTGTTTCATAGAAACACACAACACTATGTGTGGAGAAAAAGAGGCACAGCACACCAACATCAAAACCTCATCCGAAATGTGAATTATGGTGGTAGTGGCATCATGAATTGGGGCTGCTTTGCTGCGTCAGGGCCTGGACGGATTGCTATCATCGAGGGAAAAATGAATTCCCAAGTTTATCAAGACAATTTGCAGGAGAACTCAACAGAAGATGGGTGTTGCAACAGGACAAAGACTCAAAGCATAGAAGTAAATCAACAGAATGGCTTAAACAGAAGAAAATACGCCTTCTGGAGAGTCCTGACGTCAACCTGATTGAGATGCTGTGTTATTACCTCAAGAAAGCGATTCACACCATACATCCCAAGAATATTGCTGAACTGAAACAGTTCTGTAAAGAGGAATGGTCACAAATTACTCCTGACCATTGTGCACGTCTGATCTGCAACTACAGGAAATGTTTGGTTGAAGATATTGCTGTCAAAGGAGGTTCAACCAGTTATTAAATCCAAGGGTTCACATACTTTATCCACCTGCACTGTGAATGTTTACATGGTGTGTTCAATAAAAACATGGTAACATTTAATTCTTTGTGTGTTATTAGTTTAAGCAGACTGTGATTGTCTATTGTTGTGACTTAGATGAAGATCAGATCACATTTTATGACCAATTTGTGCAGAAATCCATATAATTCCAAAGGGTTCACATACTTTTTCTTGCAACTGTCTATAAAAATTTGTTTCTCTCTGTCTGTTCTTTATGCGCGGCCAAACAACTGAATCAATCTTCACCAAATTTGGCACACAGGTACATCAGGTGTCCGGGAAGGTTTTAGACCAGCTCTCAGCTCTTTAGGATGTACCGTTCCTGAGATATAAAAATACAAAAAAAAAATGCCCACATTAACCAATGCAAGCCGGCAAGTCTTTCTCTTCAAATCCCAACTGCCAAAAACACACTTTTACTCCAGGTTTCCATAACAACCCAGACATTTTTATTTACTGCTTAAAGGGATGGGCACAATGGAGGTAACTGTTTTTAAAGGGGTGGGCACAGTGGAGGTCACTGTTTTAAAGGGGCGGGCACAGTGGAGGTCATAGTTATTAAATGGGCGGGCACTGTGGAGGTCACTGTTATTAAAGGGGCAGGTGCTATGAAGGTCCCTATTAAAGGGGCGGGCACTGTGTAGGCGACTGTTAAAGGGGCGGTCACTGTTAAAGGGGCGGTCACTGTGAAAGTAACTGATAAAGTGGCGGTCACTGTTAAAGGGGTGGTCACTGTGAAAGTCACTGTTAAAGAGGAGGTCACTGTGAAAGTCACTGCTAAAGGGGCGGTCACTGTGAAAGTCACTGTTAAAGGGGTGGCCACTGTTAAAGGGGTGGTAACTGTGAAATTCACTGTTAAAGGGGAGGTCACTGTAAGTCACTTTTAAAGGGGTAGACACTATGGAGGTCATTATTAAAGGGGCGGGTACTGTAGAGGTCACTGTTATGGGGGAAACTGTCAATATCTTTTTATGACACACGGAAGCATAAAATAAAATAGATGAAATATACCCATGAAAAGCCGGGTCCTTCTGCTAGTATTATTATATATTAGAATATTATAATATTTTGGCTAAAACATCAGTAGTAGTTTCCCACATATTATGTATTCATATATATCAGAAGTATTAATATAAATATTTTTATATATCTATTTAGTAATTACACATTTATTTTGTGCCATACATTTTTTACAATTACTAAAAAAAATATAAAATATATAAATTTAATTTAACCTCTATTTCTGAAAAAGTTTGTGACGAGATTTAAACTCACAGCTTATGCATCATAGCCCAGAATTTCAACCACTACACTATATACAGTGCTGCCCATAATTATTCATACCCCTGGCAAATTTTCACTTAAAGTCAACCAGCAAGTAATTTGTTGACGGTAAATGACATAGGTATCTCCCAAAAGATAATAAGACGGTGTGCAAGAGGCATTATTGTGTAAAATAAAAAAAATATTTCTCAGCTTTTATTTACATTTGAGCAAAAAGTGTCCAGTCCAAAATCATTCATACCCTTCACAAACTGTCACCGTCTGTGGGAAAATGAAAAGTTCTATACCATTCCAAATAGCCCAAGTTGTTCTAAAGCATCCTAATTACCCTTATTAATTGGGAACAGCTGTTTTATTCAACTTAACAGGTGAAAAACAGCAGCTCTCTGCAGTTGGTTTGTGGACAGTCATGGCTAAGACAAAGGAGCTCAGTGAGGACCTGCGGCTGCGCATTGTGGCTGCTCACAAGTCAGGAAAGGGCTACAAGGCCATTTCTAAATGTTTTCAAGTTCCAGTGGCTACAGTGCAAAGTATTATAAAAAAAATACAAGATGTTCCACACTGTGGAAAATCTCAGAGGACGTGGTCGGAAGCCAAAATTGACACCGGTGCTGGTCAGGAGGATAGTTATAGAGAGGTGAAAAAGAATCAAAGGATCACCACCAAGGCCATCCTGGTGAATCTGGGCTCTGCTGGTGGCAATGTCTCAAGGCAGATAATCCAACAGACACTGCACACTGCTGGGTTTCACGGATGCAGACCAAGGAGGATGCCACGTCACCAGATAAGGCACACAAAAGCTCGCTTGGCCTTCGCAAAAGCTCATCTGGCCCAAAAAGAAGACTTCTGGTCTTCTGTGTTACGGTCAGATGAAAAAAAAATTGAATTGTTTGGTCACAATGATGTTTCCTTCATTTGGCGTAAAAAAGGAGAAGCCTTCCACCCAAAGAACACCATCCCCACTGTCAAACATGGTGGTGGGAACCTAATGCTTCGGGGGTGTTTTTCAGCCAATGGACCAGGGAACCTAATCACAGTAAACGGCACCATGAAAAAAGAGCAATACATAAGGATTCTCAACTACAACATTAGGCAGTCTGCAGAGAAACTTGGCCTGGGGCACCAGTGGACATTTCAGCATGACAATGACCCAAAACACACAGCAAAAGTGGTGAAGAAATGGTTAGCAGACAACAACATTAACATTTTGGAGTGGCCCAGCCAGAGTCCAGACCTGAATCCAATTGATAATCTGTGGAGAGAGCTAAAGATCAGGGTGATGGCAAGAAGACCCTCCAACCTGAAAGATTTGGAGCTCATTGCTAAAGATGAATGGGCAAACATACCTGTGGAGACATGCAAATAGCTGGTCTGCAATTATAGGATTGCTGTAATAGCCAATAAAGGCAGGACACTTTTTGCTCAAATGTAAATAAAAGCTGAGACATTTATTCCCCCCCCCCCACAATAATGCCTCTTGTACATCGTCTTATTATCTTTTCTGAGACACCTATGTCATTTCCCGTCAAAAAATTACTTGCTGGTTGAAACAAAGTAACTTTAAGTTAGGGGGTAGGAATAATTATGGGCAGCACTGTAGCTGCATAGCCAGTAGCTATTATAGCTGAGTGGTAAAGTGCATTGCCTTTATTGCAGAAGGTTGTGAGTTCAAATCCTGGCAGAAACTTTTCTGAAATATAGGCTAAATTAGATTTAAATACACTGTGTGACTCCATATATGGACATAGCTATACATGGAGTCAGAGCAGGGACTCCTAAGTCACGGACTCCCACTAAGGTATTCCCTCACTGTACAGTGTTTTCTGCATAGAAATAAAGGCTTAATTAGAATTAAATACACTGACACGAGCATCGCGCTCGAGCCCACGCGGTGTTCGGCCGAACTCTGCAATGTAGATACTTTTAACAAATAAACCACTGTGTTTTAATATCTGAATAAAAGCATCCCAAATCTATCTGGCTTGTTTCTCCTGGAATATCACTGGCCAAATATATGGTTTTCAGATATCACACTAGGTATATGGTACTTTTGATTAGATATTGTGCAGTATGGTTATTTGTACAGTGCATGGCCATAGTCCATATGGAAGAGAACAAGCAGAAGGTACTGCAAAAGTCATGATGCAATAAACCATGATCCTAAAATATGGGAAAGAAGCATAGGAATACTTTACAATATTTTTCTTTAATGTACCCTTATTATGATATTATATCCTTTTTAAATCCAAAATGTGTGTGATTCATATGAAGAATGAGTCTAAAGAACTTCTGTTAGCCATAAAAAAAAAATATTATGATCATAGGTTAAAGCTACAACATCTATAAGTATTCTCTAAAGTGTTCAAAATTAGTGATCAGCGGCAGGTGTCATATTTGAATTTGTGATATTTTGCAAAGATTTTTTTAGAATACTCGTCGAATATTAGCGAATTCGAATATTTGTTATATTCTACATTCCTTTTTTTTACAAAAAAAAATCGGCAAGGTAATGATCGCAATCAACTCAGGCGTGGGTCAAAAAACGAATATATAGCAGTATAGAAAATAGTGCTATATATTAGTTTTTAGAATATTCCTAATTCCTAATAAGGAATAATCTGAACACATGATTCCTCCCTGATTCTTGCTTGCGGGCCAATGAGTCATTGGCCCACAAACAACTTAAGCAGGGAGGAATCTGGACTTCAGATGGAAAAAAATTATGAATATTCAAAAAAACTAATATATAGCACTAAATTCAATATAGTGCTATATATTTGTTTTTTTAGAATATTCATAATTTTTTTCCATCTGAAGTCATGATTCCGCCGTGTTTAAGTTGCTTGTGGGCCAATGACTCATTGGCCCGCAAGCAAGAAGCAGGGAGGAATCACGTGTTCAGATGGAAAAAATGACGAATATTCGATATGATATATATAAAGCACTATATTCTAAATATTTGAGCATTCTCGAAGTGGTGATATTTGAGATAAAAATTTGCTTTTCGAATATTCGTGCTGAACACTATTCAAAACCCTAATAAACCCTTAAGGCCTTGAAAATCAATAAGAACATAGGCGGTCATTTACTAATCTGAAATACGTGTATATTAGGCGCAGATGGCGGCACAAGGTTATCTGCAAATTTTTCCTGCTCACACCAAGTCCAAAATTTCAACATTTAAATGGTCTAAATCTGAGCCAGCAAAGAAGCTATCTTACATTTAGACTAGCAGTGGATGTGCCGAAGTTATGGAGAAGCCTGAGCCTCTTCATAACTTCAGTAGATCCTTGCCAAATATGGAAGCTTTATTAAGACCGACGTCTAAAGCGCCGGTCATAATAAACGTGCCCCTTGTTTAAAGGGAATGTGTCAACAGATAATGACCAATTTTCACATTGACCACTAGGTCTAATAATGGTTGATGATTTTGTTTTCTTTACACATAACTTTTCAGCAGCTATCACAACCGACAGAATTACTCCTCTGTATACATGACACAGGATCCACTATTCACAACAGGTGTTATCACAGCTTATCAGCTCCCTACTGACTTCTGCTCAAGTTACACAGCATGCCTAGAAAATAATCTCATATAAGTCAATTTGATCATTGTGTCTATGGTCTATATAGCTGCCCTTAAAAGACAGGATCTCTAAACACATTTAGGCCTAGTGGCCAGTGTGAAAAAGCAGGATTATATAAAATTTTAAAATGTAAAATAAAAAAAAATCACCAAAAGTTTAAAATAAAAATGTTTAAAATAAAAATATGATTTAGACAATAGTTAATTTTCTGATGACACATCCCCTTTAAGTATTGGACCAATATATTGCATACATTAAATTCTAATGACAATTTCCATGGTATAAATGTATAAGCATTATATTTTCTCTTTGGTTTAAGCTTCCTAGCTATAAAATTCCTGTGAATTTTGGAAGCAATTACTTTACTTACACTTCTAAGATACTCCAAGACGTTGAGTGTCAGAAAGATAAATTGACAGCTGATGCTTAATGTTTGAAAGCATCCCCAGAGATCATAAGGCTTTCTGCCTTTTGAGTTCCTATCTCTATGTTCAACATATTTTATGCAGGCACCTATGTCACTCAGAACTTTGGAAAGGTTATAAAAACCGAGGATCTTTTCCAAATGATCTGCAACCTAAGCTTTACTATGGTGCCAGAAATATACAGAGTATCACAAGACATTGACTGGAAATAACCCTTACTACTATATGTTCTCTTGGACCATTTTCTAGGAATGTATATATAAAAGCATAAAAAAAAAAATATACATCCCTTTTGGATCCATTTCACTGTGTAGCAACATTATTTAATAAATAATTAAATATGAATTATTGTTAATCCCTTAGTGACCAGTCTGTTTTGGGACTTACTGACCAAGCATTTATCTTCCTTTTTTCATCGTTGCGTTCCAAGAGCTATAATTTTTTTATTTTTCCATCTATATAGCAAGTTATAGTTTTTAATGGCGCCAGATAACTTTCTGATTCACTTTTATCAACTTTTTCTGGGAGGGAGATGGGAAAAACAGCAATACTGCCCCACGTTTTTAAGTTATACATTTTATGGCGTTAATTTTTGGGTATAAATAACATAATATCTTTGTTACCATGGCTGGTAATGATGGGATATTCCTTTTGTTTTTAAAGGATAGTTTTGCTGCAAAGTAGTGTGTATATCCACATAAAGTCACATACAATGTAATAAAAATCTTTGCGTTTATGTGTATATACACACTACTTTGCAGCAAAACAATCCTTTAAAAACAAAAGGAATATCCCATCATTACCAGCCATTGGGAAGTGAGATTACTTCACCATATTTTATTGAAAAGTACTATACTGTATATCATTCAATAGGACTAACAGTTTTACGGCTCAGATAGCCAGTTCACTAACTTTTTACCACCTTTTATCATTTTTACTTCAATCATCTATTTTTTATGGAAATGATTTACAAAGTTTTTCACCAAAGCCTGGTACCAGCCAATTATCCCACACCAACCACTTCCTTCCATTCGGCACTCACATCCAGTGTCCGGATTCTTCTATTCACTTACTCAACACCTATTGTCTAACAAATATACACATTTTAAACAAGTATTTAAAAATAAACATATTTAATTTAATCCCATCTAAGAGTGTGCCTGCTATCTTTCCTTTCATATACATCTCCTTCCTTGACTGGGTGAGTCAAATTAGCAGTTTAGCACCTCGATCATTCAATTGAGCAGTAGAGCCGTCTTTAATTTATCTTGAGCTACAATATAGCCTCCATCTCTGCACTCATTTAGGGATTATTGTAAGTCTTGGTTTTATTGTGATTTTTGAAGCACAAACTGATATACAATAACCATTGGACATAGATGCTTGTAAGAGATGGACCTTTGAGATCATGGGTGTATATCACATGACCAATTATATCAAAGTTCATGAGAAGAAGAACCAGCAGCAACCTACAAATGTCTGTGACGAAAGTGTATTGTGAGTGGACAAATAGCACCATTGCCAATAAGCGACTAATCTACTAATCTGTTCCACTGCAGAGTGCCATGTGCCATTAAAGTAAGTGGTGAAAGTCAGCTATAAAGTGTGAAGTAGCTCACCACCAAAATAAACCAGGGGACTACCAGACACATGTCTAAAGTAACAGTTCAGCCGACCATACTGTGTATTGGGCTCCAAAGCAGACAGATGGTCACTTCACCTCTGCTAGGTTACATCAACAGAAAAAGCTTCCATTTTTGCAGCAGTATCGGAACTGGACCTCTAATGATTGTCAGAGTTGCCTTACCCGATGAGTCAAATTTTCGAATTTATCAGACAGATGGACGTTGGAGTGTCAGGTGGGGAACACAAGAGAACAAACACTCTGCAACCATTGCTGGAAGAACACAAGCTGGTGGTGGCAGCATTATGGTCTTGGGAATATTTTTGTGGCATTCTGTGGGTGCATTAATCCATTTGGAAGCCACTTTCAACCTATTTGGGTATGAATCCATTGTTGCAGATCACATACACCTATACAAGCTGATTATCTTCCATGGGATGGATGGGATCTTCCAGCAAGACAATGCAACATCTCACAAGGCTACAAATATCCGACATTGGTTGGAAGAACATGAATAAGACTTCCAAGTACTACCCTAACACCCTAAGTCCCTAGAATTGAACCCAACTGAGCATCTGTTGGGCAAACTTGATCATTATGTTCGCTCTATGGATACTCCCCCACCCACCTTCCAGCTTGGCTTAAGATACCTGTGACTACCTACTAGAACCTTATTGAGTCACTTCCAGTCCATGTAGCTACTGTTGGTACTCCACATGGCAACATGGCGTATACTCTGGATATTAGCTGGTGGTCTTAATAATGTGAATTTACTGTGTATATTTTATTATAAATGGAAAATAAAACACCATTAGGAATACATTACATCCAATGAGTTTCATCTATACAGACTGCAAAGCCAAAAGCGCATCATAAGATATTAGCAATTTGGAGAAAAAACATGTTCTTCTCCCCTACCTCAAATAGCATGGGCAGCTTGAGGGTGAAGCCACAAATGTTTTTTTATCATATTAACCTAAGGCATGGATTTAAAAGAATAGGTGCCTAACCATATATGTATTGGAGGGCACTCTGCTATCTGGTGTTGCATAGAATATCCATATGCGTGTTTATATATAAAAAAAATATATATTTATTATCACAAATACATACTAAATGAAAATAAAAATAAATAAAACAAAATAAGAATGATTAAAAATGAATTAGATATATTGATAGTTGCAAAAGTTTATGTACATAATTATAACTTGTTTGCTATTCGTGTTGGCTTGCAGTCTTACAACAACTAGATTAGTATATTGCGAGGGTGCAAATCTGCACTCAATCCAAATACTCAATGAGCATATTCATGATTCAAAACACTGCTGCAATTGGTCAATAAAAGGATAAAAAATAAAAAAATATTATTATCAAATGTCAAATGTCCACAATTTTCAGGCAATCCTCCTTTTGATGATCTTGCAGCTACCATGTAGTGGATCAATTGACCAATATCTGATTCTGTATCTGATTCACTTTTAATTATTCTTATTCATTTTTAATTTTAATTTTCATTTAGTATGTATTTGTGATAAATATATTTTATATATAAACATGCATATGAATATTCTGTGCAACACCAGATAGCAGAGTACCCTCAAATATATACAGTACAGACCAAAAGTTTGGACACACCTTCTCATTCAAAGAGTTTTCTTTATTTTCATGACTATTAAAATTGTAGATTCACACTGAAGGCATCAAAACTATGAATTAACACATGTGGAATTATATACATAACAAAAAAGTGTGAAACAACTGAAAATGTCATATTCTAGGTTCTTCAAAGTAGCCACCTTTTGCTTTGATTACTGCTTTGCACACTCTTGGCATTCTCTTGATGAGATTCAAGAGGTAGTCACCTGAAATGGTTTTCACTTCACAGGTGTGCCCTGTCAGGTTTAATAAGTGTGATTTCTTGCCTTATAAATGGGGTTGGGACCATCAGTTGCGTTGTGGAGAAGTCAGGTGGATACACAGCTGATAGTCCTACTGAATAGACTGTTTGTATTCTGGCAAGAAAAAATCAGTTAAGTAAAGCAAAACTAGTGGCCATCATTACATTAAGAAATGAAGGTCAGTCAGTCGGAAAAATTGGGAAAACTTTGAAAGTGTCCCCAAGTGCAGTCACAAAAACCATCAAGCGCTACAAAGAAACTGTCTCACATGCGGACCGCCCCAGGAAAAGAAGACCAAGAGTCACCTCTGCTGCGGAGGATAAGTTCATCCGAGTCACCAGCCTCAGAAATTGCAGGTTAACAGCAGCTCAGATTAGAGACCAGGTCAATGCCACACAGAGTTCTAGAAGCAGACACATCTCTAGAGCAACTGTTAAGAGGAGACTGTGTGAATCAGGCCTTCATGGTAGAATATCTGCTAGGAAACCACTGCTAAGGACAGGCAACAAGCAGAAGAGACTTGTTTGGGCTAAAGAACACAAGGAATGGACATTAGACCAGTAGAAATCTGTGCTTTGGTCTGATGAGTCCAAATTTTAGATCTTTGGTTCCAACCTCTGTGTCGTTGTGCGACGCAGAAAAGGTGAACGGATGGACTCTACATGCCTGGTTCCCACCGTGAAGCATGGAGGAAGAGGTGTGATGGTGTGGGGGTGCTTTGCTGGTGACACTGTTGGGGAGTTATTTAAAATTGAAGGCATACTGAACCAGCATGGCTACCACAACATCTTGCAGTGGCATGCTTTTCCATCCGGTTTGCGTTTAGTTGGACCATATTTATTTTTCAACAGGACAATGACCCCAAACACACCTCCAGTGTCATGGAACCATGAACCAGACGTACAACAAGAGATAAGTGGAAAATAAGAAGGTTTTATTGAAGAGCAAGCCGTAGCAAAGTCCGAACGGATGGCTAAACCGAAGCAGGGTCTTGCGGAGACAGAGGTCAGGAACCAGAAGGGTAGTCAGACGAAGCCAGGAACAGGAACCAACGGGGTAGTCAGACGAAGCCGGAATCAGGAACCAACGGGGTAGTCAGACGAAGCCGGAATCAGGAACCAACGGGGTAGTCAGACGAGGCCAGGATCAGGAACCAGAAGCAGCAGCAGTCTTGGAAGCATGTGAACACAGGAGGACCAAGCAAGGAACTGAAGCCACAGACCTCCTATATATATGAGCTAGGCATCCAGCTCCTCCCAGTGGGAAGGAGGAGCCGCAGGGTGGGAGGCTACAAGAAAACCCAGAAACCAAGATGGCCGCCAGCACATGTCAAACGAAGGGAACAGCAAGGAGGTAAGACCATGACAGTACCTCCCCCTCAAGGGCCCCTCCTCCGCGGAGTAAGGAACGGTTTCTGAGGGAAGCGTGCGTGGAAGGCTCGGAGCAAGACAGGAGCATGGACATCTGCGGAGGGAACCCAGGAACGCTCCTCTGGACCATAACCACGCCAATGGACCAAAAACTGCACCCGGCCGCGGACCAGGCGTGAGTCCAGGATATTGCTCACCTCATACTCCTCACGATTGCCCACTTGGACCGGACGAGGCCGAGGAATCGAGGAAGTGAAACGATTACACACCAGTGGCTTCAACAGGGAGACATGAAACACGTTGGAGATCCGCTTGCCAGGAGGAAGCGCAAGGGCATAGGCTACCGGGTTTACCCTGCGAAGCACTCGGAAGGGACCAACAAAGCGAGGCGCCAGCTTGGGAGTGGGCACTCGAAGGTTGAGGTTGCGGGTGGACAACCATACGCGGTCTCCGACCTGGTAGGAAGGAGCGGGCGCTCGTCTGCGATCAGCCTGGAGTTTCTGGCGCTGCGCAGAGACCTCAAGGGACCTCTGGATCTGTACCCAAGAAGCACGTAGGACGGAAAGGTGATCCTCCACAGCCGGAATATCCTGGGGAGAGAATACCTCCGGTAACACGGCAGGTTGGAACCCATAATTGGCCATGAAGGGAGACGTCCCAGAGGAAGAGTTCACCGCCGTGTTCCTGGCAAACTCAGCCCAAGGCAGGAGGTCAACCCAATTGTCTTGGTGATCGGAGACATAGCAACGAAGGAATTGCTCCAAGGCCTGATTGGATCGTTCTGCGGCCCCATTGGACTGAGGGTGGTAGGCCGAGGAGAAAGAGAGATGAATCCCCAACTGGGAGCAAAAGGGGCGCCAGAACCTGGACACAAACTGACTCCCCCGATCCGACACAATCTCCTTGGGCAAACCGTGCAACCGGAAGACCTCCCTGGCAAAAATCGAGGCCAACTCTTGTGCAGAGGGTAACTTCTTGAGAGGAACACAGTGGCACATTTTGGAAAACCGATCCACAATCATGAGAATGACCGTATGGCCTCGGGATGCAGGGAGGTCCACAATGAAATCCATCCCCAGGTGTGACCATGGACGCTCCCCGGTGGCTATGGGTTGCAAAAGGCCCAACGGAAGGTGCCGAGGGGACTTACTCTGGGCACAAACGGAGCATGCCGCTACATATGCGGCGATGTCGGAACGTAGAGAAGGCCACCAGAACAGACGTGAAACCGCCCAGGACAGCTGATTCTTTCCAGGGTGCCCCGCGGCCTTGGAGTTATGGTAGGTTCGCAACAACCGAGTGCGCAACTCCTCAGGCACAAAACATCTGCCGTTGGGTCTCCCAGAGGGAGCACCAGATTGAGCCGCCAAAATCTGCTCACCCAGAGGAGAAGTCAGGCTGGTGCGAATAGCGGCCAGGATCTGATTCGGGGGTATGACCGTAGTCGGAATCGACTCCTCCCCGGACAGCTCGGAGTACTGCCGTGATAAGGCATCCGCTCTGATGTTCTTGGAGCCGGGTAGGTAGGAGACCACGTAATTAAAACGTGACAAGAACAGAGCCCATCTGGCCTGACGTGGTGTCAATCTCTTGGCCTCAGAGAGGTAGGTCAGATTCTTGTGGTCCGTCAGGATGAGAACCGGAACCACCGAGCCCTCGAGCAAGTGCCTCCATTCTTTAAGGGCCTGCACGATGGCCAATAACTCCCTGTCACCAATCTGATAGTTGCACTCCGCGGAAGACAGTTTCCGGGAGTAAAACCCACAAGGAAGCAGAGGACCCTCTGGTGTTCTACGCTGAGACAGGAGGGCGCCTACTCCCGTCTCAGACGCGTCCACCTCGAGGACAAAAGGCAACCCAGGGTTGGGATGCGACAGAATCGGAGCCGACACAAAGGCGGACTTTAGAGCCTCAAAAGCTCGGATGGCCTCGAGCGGCCAGACCTGAGGATTACTGCCCTTCCTGGTCAGATCCGTGAGAGGCTTGGCTAGCATGGAAAAGTCCCTGATGAACTTCCGATAATAATTAGCGAAGCCCAAAAAGCGCTGCAGGGCACGAAGCCCACTGGGCTGGGGCCACTGTAAGACAGCCGAAACCTTCTCAGGATCCATGGAGAACCCCTCAGCGGAAATGATGTAACCTAAGAAGGTTACCTGGGATCGGTGAAATTCGCATTTCTCAAGCTTACCGAACAGCTTGTTCTCTCGTAAGCGTTGCAACACTCGTCTGACATCCAGAATGTGGGCCTCCATGGATGCAGAATATACCAAGATGTCATCCAAATAGACCACCACACACTGCTGCAACAGGTCACGGAAAACATCGTTGATGAATTCCTGGAAGACTGCGGGCGCATTGCACAACCCAAAGGGCATAACCAAGGATTCATAATGACCGGTCCTGGTGTTAAACGCGGTCTTCCACTCATCGCCCGCCTTGATCCTTACCAGGTTATATGCCGCCCTCAGGTCGAGTTTGGTAAAGACTGTGGCCCCTTTGAGGCGATCGAACAGCTCGGAAATCAAGGGTATCGGGTAAGCGTTCTTGATCGTGATGCGATTGAGACCCCTGTAATCGATGCAAGGCCTCAACTCGCCGCCCTTCTTTTTCACAAAGAAAAATCCAGCCCCTGCCGGGGACGAGGATTTGCGAATGTGTCCGCGTGAAAGCGCCTCCCTCACGTACTCCTCCATGGCCTCATTCTCCGCTACCGACAGTGGATAGACTTTGCCACGAGGAGGAACGGCACCGGATTGTAACTCTATGGCACAATCGTATGGGTGGTGCGGAGGTAGGGCAACCGCGCGCACCTTATCGAATACATCCCGGTACTCTTCGTATTCAGGAGGCAACAGAGAGTCCGAGGAAGTACACAGCAACTTGACAGGCCCATGGATGCAACTAGCCCCACACTGCGGTGACCACGAGAGGATCTCGACCGATCTCCAATTGAAAGTCGGATTATGCTTCTGGAGCCAGGGGTACCCCAAGACCACCGAGTAGTGTGGAGACGAAATAACCTGGAGACAGACCGACTCTCTGTGAACGGCACCAATGGCCATCCCCACTGGAAGGGTCTCATGAGTCACGTGTGGCGGCAGAAGGGGTCTGCCGTCTATCGCCTCAAGAGCCAGTGGGGAACCTCGAGGCTGCAGAGGAATGGAATTGGCGGCAACGAACACTCTATCAATGAACAAACCACCAGCACCAGAGTCACCGAGCCCCCGACCCAGGAGAGGACAACCGTGATCAGTGGTTTGTCAACACGGGAAACCGGGGACGAGGAGACTCCACCCAAGATCTGCCCCCGACAGGACCTCAGGTGCGAGCGTTCTCCCGGACGGTTCGGACATGCCAACCGAAAATGCCCACCGAGACCACAGTACATGCATCGGCCCTCGCGTCTCCGGAGTACCCTCTCCCCCTCAGACAGGCGAGCAAACCCCCGCTGCATGGGTTCACCCCCAGACAAGTCATCCCCAGGAGGCGTGGGAGGAGAGGGAGGCACGGGTGGGACAGCAAACGTAGGCGCCAATCTGTTAGGAGACCTCCGCAGGCTCTCCTTAAAGGAAGGTCTCTCCCTGAGTCTGGTGTCAATCAAAATCAGGAAAGAAATAAGAGACTCGAGCTCCACTGGTAGGTCCTTAGCTGCAACCTCATCCTTCAAGGCATCCGAGAGACCATGAGAGAAAGCAGCGACCAGAGCCTCATTATTCCAGCCCACCTCTGCTGCCAGGGTACGAAACTCAATGGCGTATTCAGCTACGGATCGTGAACCCTGTCTGATGGACATAAGGAGCTTCGCAGCAGAGGCAGCACGAGCCGGCACATCGAATACCTTCCGAAGAGAAGCAACAAAACCGGAAAACTCGGCAACCACCGGATTGTTGTTCTCCCATAAAGGGCTGGCCCAGGCCAAGGCCTTGTCCGAGAGCAGCGAGATCAAGAAGCCCACCCTTGATCTCTCAGTAGGAAAGGCATGTGGCAGCAACTCGAAGTAAATGCCCACCTGGTTAAGGAAACCTCGGCACTGAGTTGGCTCTCCCCCAAAGCGCTGTGGAAGGGGGGCAGAACCGGTCATACCCTGAAACACCACAGGCGCAGCAACAGGTGTCAGGGTAGACTCTGGCGCAACAACCGGAGCGGCAGTAGGAGCGGGCCCAGGAGCGACAACCGACCCATCGGCAACGGAAGCTAAATGAGCCGTGCGTTCAAGCAGGGTTTGCAACGCCACAGCGAACCGACCCAACAGGTGATCCTGCTGATCAAGTCTGGCAACCAGCGTAGGTAGCGAGGGTGGCCCTGTACCGTCAGAATTCATGGCTTGGTCCTAATGTCATGGAACCATGAACCAGACGTACAACAAGAGATAAGTGGAAAATAAGAAGGTTTTATTGAAGAGCAAGCCGTAGCAAAGTCCGAACGGATGGCTAAACCGAAGCAGGGTCTTGCGGAGACAGAGGTCAGGAACCAGAAGGGTAGTCAGACGAAGCCAGGAACAGGAACCAACGGGGTAGTCAGACGAAGCCGGAATCAGGAACCAACGGGGTAGTCAGACGAAGCCGGAATCAGGAACCAACGGGGTAGTCAGACGAGGCCAGGATCAGGAACCAGAAGCAGCAGCAGTCTTGGAAGCATGTGAACACAGGAGGACCAAGCAAGGAACTGAAGCCACAGACCTCCTATATATATGAGCTAGGCATCCAGCTCCTCCCAGTGGGAAGGAGGAGCCGCAGGGTGGGAGGCTACAAGAAAACCCAGAAACCAAGATGGCCGCCAGCACATGTCAAACGAAGGGAACAGCAAGGAGGTAAGACCATGACATCCAGGCTGTGTAAGGGCTATTTGACCATGAAGGGGAGTGATGGGGTGCTGCGCTAGATGACCTGGCCTACACAGTCACCGGACCTGATCCCAATCGAGATGGTTAGGGGTGAGCTGGACCGCAGAGTGAAGGCAAAAGGGCCAACAAGTGCTAAGCATCTCTGGGAACTCCTTCAAGGCTGTTGGAAGACCATTTCAGGTGACTACCTCTTGAAGCTCATCAGGAGAATGCCAAGAATGTGCAAAGCAATAATCAAAGCAAAAGGTGGCTACTTTGAAGAACCTATAATATGACATATTTTTAGTTGTTTCGCACTTTTTTGTTATGTATATAATTCCACATGTGTTAATTCATAGTTTTGATGCCTTCAGTGTGAATCTACAATTTTCATAGTCATGAAAATAAAGAAAACTCTTTGAATGAGAAGGTGTGTCCAAACTTTTGGTCTGTACTGTGCATATATATATATATATATATATATATATTTATATATATATATATATATATATATATATATATATTCTACTAGCATCTCAATACCGACGGTGGGTGTGTCGTGGGGTGTGCACCTGGACCATAATTTTAGGCTGGTTTACTTGATAGGTGCCTAACCATATTGCATGGGCACAATTTTAAGTGATTATGTGAACTGATCTTCGGTTGCAGTAGTTTGGTAATTTTCTTTGTCTTATGCATTGTATTTAAAAAGTAACTATATGGATTATACAATAGGTTACTATATCTCTATGCTTATTCCAATAAAAAAACAGTACAGAGTATAGTATGTGCAAGTTCTAAGACGCTGTACATTACATCAGCCACAGTTTTACAAAATGGCTAATGCAATGTAATTTTATGTACCATACATAGAGAAAGCTTCATTGTTTGAGCGAATCGCTCCTTCAGATCATAGATCCAAAGTTGTTTCATTCAAATAAGGCTTCATGCACACGACCGTGCCGTTTTTTGCGGTACGCAAACCGCGGATCCGCAAAAAAAGGTAGCCGCCCGTGTTGCCTTCCGCAATTTGCGGAACGGACGCTGGCAATATAAATGCCTACTCTTATCTGCAAAGCGCGGACAAGAATAGGACATATTATATTTTTTTAGCGGGGCCGCGGAACGGAGCCGCGGATGTGAACAGCACACGGAGTGCTGTCCGCATCTTTTGCGCCCCCATGGAAGTGAATGGGTCCACATCCGAGCCGCCAAATCGTATTGAAAAACAATTTAAAATAGCAATGCAAACTGAGCTTTGGTACTGGCTGGTATCTGAGTACCAAAGCCCAGTTTGGATTGCTATTTTAAATTGTTTTTGAAAATGCAGATAGTCATACAGTAGGAATTAACCGAAGTCTCGCATGACTTCGGACGAGAAGAACTTTGGCTCCACTGAGCCAATACATTTTTTTTTTTTATATTGACAATTTTTATTGTTTTTCATAATACACACGTACATGTATAGTTACAGTTAAATAGATTGTACAGATAGTCATTAAAGGTCTACAATACTAGATCAGGTTTCTAGTTAGCGCAATCTCTATAAAAATAGAAACAGAACTACAAAAGACATAGGGAAAACTAAAAATAAACAAAAATCAAGTAAGGGACCAGTTCGGTCTCACAAGGATAAGTAAAACAATACTCAAGATATATCACTATGTATGTGTCGCATTTTGATGCTAAGAAAAACTTTAGGCGTAAACCTCTGCGAGGTAGGGCTACAACCCGCACGTCATTTTAAACCTTACCCCCCTAAATATGGATGAGTGTGTAAAGTATTCACTGAATTAGAGTTTATAGAGCGGAGGTTGATTGAAGTTATCTAAGAAAACTTCCTATACTGCCTCCACGGGGTCCAGATCTGGAGAAAGATGTGTCTGGTTCGTTGCTCCCAGTGGGAGATTTCTTCTAGCCTATATATTTGGTCAAGTCTATTAATCCAGTGGTCCTGGCTAGGAACGTCTGGAGATAACCAGGAGCCAATACATTTTAATAATGTATAGATACAGCATAAAAATCTAAGTATTTGAGCGAATTGACTTTTCATCTATGATCTGAATGTCAATTCTCTCAAGCCTATTTATTATAATTAACAGACCTAATTTTTCAGTATATTAAAAGAAATGTGCCATCAAAAACTGCCTTATTGTTTAAATCAAGTTTTTCTATTAAACATATTTTATGGTCTTTTATATTTTTCATTTCACTATTAAGTTGAAAAAATCCTAAAATCCTGCAGTGGCCATTAGGCCTAATAATAATAATTCTTAGGCTTATTTCACT
Organism: Bufo gargarizans; assembly: GCF_014858855.1. Taxonomy (NCBI): domain Eukaryota; kingdom Metazoa; phylum Chordata; class Amphibia; order Anura; family Bufonidae; genus Bufo; species Bufo gargarizans. Next base: position 303,420,189 of record NC_058085.1, on the reverse strand, counting down.
CTGGCGTTGACAGATCTGGCAGGCTGTTTCAGCCATTTCTGGATGCTGCCAGAATGCCACCTGGCCCCTTCATTATAATGAAGTCTGGCGGAGATCTGGCCAAAACCCTGCAAATATGCAAAACAGTTTTTGTCCAGCCGATTCCCAACATTTTATGCTGGAGCAATCTGCCTGAAGGCTATACCGGTAGTGTAAAGCAAGCCGTAGTCTCTAGAGATCTTTTTTTCAGCAGTCATATCATTATCATCACAGGCAGGATTACGATAAAAGATAACACGTCTGTATATATGATACAAGATCCATCATTCATAATAGGTGAAGGTCACAAGTCCTATCCATTCCTATTCTGTACAATGTTCTCTGCACAGATCACACTGCTTGGGTAGAAAACTCTCACATAGAAGTCAATAAGTCTCCACCAAACTATTGTGTCTATGAACCATGGTGGTTGATTTAAAGCATATTTCTAAATTCTGTTAAGAACAGCTCAGGCAAAATGATCAGAAAAGAAAATCAGATGGCAAGAAAAGAATATGTACAGTAGCTGACTGACATAAAATGTAGGTAATACAATCCCTTTAAGTATCAGAAATCTCAATTAAATAAAATACCTTTTTGCACAAGATTATAGTTAGAAAATGAATGAGTACATTATTACTCTGCAGAGAGATTGCTGTCTTGCAGATGAAACAAATTAGCTTTGCAAATTGCAAAGAAAAGGAGAGAAAAGGTAAGAGATTTCTTTTCTTGGCTTTATTTTAAAAAAAAATACTGTAAAGACTTTTCACTATGGCCAATGTGGGATAAATGCACAGTCAGTGCCATAAGGAAGAGAAAGAAAAAAAGAGATAAATTCAGGCTTAGTGCTAGGATCCTGGGTTTGAATCTGACATCTTGATAGCATTTGCGTGTTTTCCCTGTGTTTACGTCGTTTTCCACCAGGTGTTCTGGTTTCCTCACACACTTCAAAAACACCTACAGACATGTAGGTTACTTCATAGTTAATATTGTGAACCCCAATGGGTGATGTGAGTGATGACAATCCTGTTTAGCAATGGGAAATAGGTGTCAAGGTACAATAAAAGTCCTTAAAGGGGATCTCTGGGAATTAAGAAAATGAAAATACTTAAATATCACTTTATTCTAAATAACATTCTGAAATACCTGTCATTATTTATAATGGCCCATTTTGTCTGGGGAGCAATCAAAAATGGCCACTCTCCATTAGTTCACACAAAACCTGTCCTGATTACACATGAGAGCAAGTTACTTTACATCATTGAGCTGCCTCCTCCTCCTCTCTACTTGTCAGGGATCATAATGAGGGATGAGCGAATTTCATATTTTGAAATTCGTTTTCGCTTCGTGTTGTGATAGTTACTGAATTGTGTTTGGATCCCATTACCACGGACTATAAGGCAATTCCATGATGGAATGCATAACGGAATGCCTTTAGAGGCACTCCGTTATTCATTCTGTCATAATAGAAGTCTATGGGCTGCAAAACGGATCTATCCCGTTTCCGTTATGCAGGAGAGGACTCCAGCATAACGGAAACGGGACGGATGAATCAGGTATTGCTGGAACACTCTGCGTTAGGGTACAGCCACACGGAGTAGCCATGCTGCAGTGAAGAACCGAACGGCCAATTAGTCCATAGCTGTCTTTCATTTAATAGTGAAGACCGCACTGTATAGTCCAGTGATGGGGAACCTTTTAGAGACCGAGTGACCAACTGCAACCCAAAACCCACTTATGTATCACAAAGGGCCAACACAGCAATTGAACCTGAATACCAATATAGTATATCTTCCATGTACTTTTATCTAGCTATAATATCCTGCCTACATTCAGTGTGCTGCCTGTGCCGTTCATAGTGCGCCCTGTACTGATAAATAGCAGGAAAATACTTTTTCCAGGGTGCGGGTGCCCACAGAGAGGGATCTGAGTGCTGCCTCTGGCACCCGTGCCATAGGTTCGCCACCACTAGTAAGGTCGGTCTTCATTGTTAATAACCGTGTAGCAACTTTAATGCACCTTTAAACAGGGGCTGTTGCTGGTATAGGGTTTGGCTGATTAGGTGGGGGGACAATATGCTAATTATTGCTGTTCCGGCCTGCAATCTCCAGCAGGTTATTTGACAGTAAACACAGAATATCAATCATCTCTGGCACATCCACTTCTCCAGCCCTAGTGCTCTCCTGCTCTACAGAAAAGCTTTGCTCATCTCTAATTCTTATGTGTTACAGCTCCCCCTAGTGGTGGTGTCAGGAAGCCAATTGTATCATGAACAGAAAGGGAAACATCACATTTATAGCTGTAAGAGAGATGTATCAATGTATTAATACCAGCTGTTTGTTGTCCATACATTGAGAACTATGGGGTTTACAATGAGCGCCATATTTGTGCATTACTTGTTCCACTTTTTCCAACATAGAAGTCAGTTTGTAGTGTAAAGCAATTTTTCTTTAATCATTAAATTATTTCTTCACTGAAAAAAAAAAGTAAATTCATTCTGCTGGGTGAGGAAGGAATTATTAGAATGTGCGCTATATTTTGCCTGTATGCAGAACAGTCCATGAAGACTATCTGAATTGCAGTTACATAAAAAACCTATATCAATGTAGCATATTATAAATTGGGGGCATTGTTATCATTCCATAAGAGAATCTATTCAAAATGACAATGCTCTAGTCTACTCATAAAATGGTGTTATAATAGAATAATCAATCAGCGTACACTAGCTATAAAACTGGTATTAGTTATTTTATGTAATTACATTTACAATTGAATCAATTTCCTTTGAACTTGAATAATGTTTAAAGTGGTGATAAGACAGAACTAAGCACATATGCATACATACATCTTCAAACATTGACAAAAATGCATTAATTGGAAACCATGAAGCTACCGGCACAGATAAAAAAAAATGTAATTAGACTTAAAAGTCTTTAGTCAATATTCAGATAAATTACTATGATATGTTTTCCATTTTGTCATAGTGAGAGAACTGTTGGTCCATTAGCCATCATTAAAGATATAAATATTATTAGAGAATGGCCATCAGGAAGGCAATTTTTAATGGTAATGGTTTCATATTTGTAAATAATAAATGTTTTCAGTGAGTTACATGAGTTTGATTTATACTTGTATGAGCCAGCTAATGAACTTTAGATTCATATTCCATTCATTTACATTTCTTAACCAACTTGAAATCTGTTCTGTTTCTTTACGTAATCCTCCACCTAAAGGGGTTAATTGTACTATCATATTCCCCTGTAAGAGATCAGGGCTGCCAGGCAGCAGGGGGCAGCCCCCCCCCTCCCCAGTTTGAATATCGTTGGTGGCACAGTGTGCCCCCACCATCGCCCCCCCCCCTCCCTCCCTCTATTGTATTAAATCGTTGGTGGCACAGTGTGCCAAACACCATCGGCCCCCCTCCCTCCCTCTATTGTATTAAATCGTTGGTGGCACAGTGTGCCAACCACCATCGGCCCCCCCTCCCTCCCTCTATTGTATTAAATCGTTGGTGGCACAGTGTGCCAACCACCATCGGCCCCCCTCCCTCCCTCTATTGTATTAAATCGTTGGTGGCACAGTGTGCCAACCACCATCGCCCCCCCCCTCCCTCTATAGCAGTAACATTGGTGGCAGTGTGCGGTCTCAACAGTAGAAGATTCATACTTACCTGCTTGCTGCTGCGATGTCTGTGTCCGGCCGGGAGCTCCTCCTACTGGTAAGTGAAAGGTCTGTGCGGCGCATTGCTAAAGAACTGTCACTTACCAGTAGGAGGAGCTCCCGGCCGTTCACAGACATCGCAGCAGCAAGCAGGTAAGTATGAATCTTCTACTGTTGAGACCGCACACTGCCACCAATGTTACTGCTATAGAGGGAGGGGGGGGGCGATGGTGGTTGGCACACTGTGCCACCAACGATTTAATACAATAGAGGGAGGGAGGGGGGCCGATGGTGGTTGGCACACTGTGCCACCAACGATTTAATACAATAGAGGGAGGGAGGGGGGCCGATGGTGGTTGGCACACTGTGCCACCAACGATTTAATACAATAGAGGGAGGGAGGGGGGGGGGCGATGGTGGAGGCACACTGTGCCACCAACGATATTCAAACTGGGGAGGGGGGGGGGGTCTGCCCCCTGCTGCCTGGCAGCCCTGATCTCTTACAGGGGAATATGATAGTACAATTAACCCCTTTAGGTGCCGCACCTGAAGGGGTTAATTGTGCTATCATATCCCCCTGTAAGAGATCGGGTGCTGCCAGGCAGCAGGGGGCAGTCTTGTACAAAGTTTGCAGTGTATTCTAACTAGAAGCGTCCCCATCACCATGGGAACGCTTCTGTGTTAGAATATACTGTCGGAAATGAGTTTTCACGAAGTGAAAACTTAGATCAGAAAAAGCTTTTATGCAGACGGATCTTCGGATCCGTCTGTATGAAAGCAACCTACGGCCACGGATCACGGACACGGATGCCAATCTTGTGTGCATCCGTGTTCTTTCACGGACCCATTGACTTGAATGGGTCCGTGAACCGTTGTCCGTCAAAAAAATAGGACAGGTCATATTTTTTTGACGGACAGGATACACGGATCACGGCCTCGGCTGCAAAACGGTGCATTTTCCGATTTTTCCACGGACCCATTGAAAGTCAATGGGTCCGCGAAAAAAAACGGAAAACGGCACAACGGCCACGGATGCACACAACGGTCGTGTGCATGAGGCCTAACTGAAACAGGAGTGACAGTACATGACCAGCAGGACATTTAAAAGTAGAGCTGGCCTTGCTGTTCACCCGGGGGTCGTTTCGCGGCAAACTTTGCGTGTTCGCCGAAAATGCGAACATATGGAGAAATTTGCGCCCGCTATATTCTTTTACATTGTGAAGAACTTTGACCCATGACACATCAATCAGGTGGTACAGGACAGCCAATTGAGACGTTTCAGCACATGGACATACCCCCTACCTTATGAATAAACCTGATCTCACCGCCATTTTACATTCAGTGTTTTGCCAGTGTAGGGAGAGGTTGATGTGTGGAGCAGGGACAGACTGTTAGGGACACCAAACGCTAGCTAATAGGGCCCCAAAAGTCCATTTAAGGATTAGTATAGGTGTGCTATCGATAGGTGCGATACACAGAGGGGTGCAATATACTTATAATATACTGTCAAAAACACATAGATGTATATAGTGATCACCTGGAAGTCAGGGGCCTAGGGGCTAGGGGCTTACTAGGGCCATTTTTATATAGGGTAAGGTTCCGGACGGGTCGCTCTTATCAGGGCGGGTGGTCTGTGGTTAGTCTATCAGGGCCAGAATAGCACCCCCCTGTAGGGCAATATTAGAGACAGTTATTTGCCCACCCTGTCCTTCAATACCACATTATCATCATCTAGCCAAGGGATGGATTTTTTTTTTTTTCCCTCCAGGATTTATAGATGTGCACTGGAACCCCCCGGATTGTGGTAGGACATATGGTTTCTGATTTGGTGCCGCCGAGCACTTGTTATTGCCTACCACATCTATGCTTTTTGCTTGACTTAATAATTTAATTTATTTTCATTTTGAGGGATATCTTTTCCATTTACATGTCCGCAAAATGGGTCTGCATCCGTTCCGTAATTTTGTGGAACGGATGCAGACCCATTCATTTTCAATTGGGCTGGAATGTGTTATCCGCATCCGAATTTGCGGATCCACATCCGCATTTGCGGATCTGCACTTCCGCATTTGCGGATCTGCAGCATCTGTGCTTCCAATTCCTCCAAAAAAATAGAACATGTCCTATTCTTGTTCGCAATTGTAGACAAGATTAGGCATTTCCTATTATAGTGCCGGCGATGTGCGGTCCACAAATTGTGGAATGCACATTGCCTTTGTCCGTGTTTTGCGGATCCGCAAAACACTTACGGACGTGTGAATGGGCCCTCATAGTAAAATTATTAAAGGTTACGTTTTATCTTTATGTATATTCTAATGGATTGCCTTCTTTGTACAATGTTCTAATATACTTTCTATGTTAGATATTATATTATAGTGCATTTGTATTGTGCGGCAGTTGTGTGCGGTTCTGCTGCGATACTGCAGGCATATAGAGGGATAAGCATTATTGGAACAAATAATTTCTACTGGTGTGTGTCACGAAAGGTGTTACAGAAAACTAAAAGATACAAATGAAGATCCGACTGACTTGATCCAAAACTAAGGAACATAAGGGTAAGCCCTGTAACAGCCCTAGCTCTCTCCCTCACTGCTCAGCCTATGCAAAAATCTCTATGGTAGAAAATTGCATACCCTCGTTCCTCGACTGTATGACACCTGAACATCCTATAATAGTGAGGGGACATGACCACCGGCTCCCTACACTTAATACGGAGGGAGTCAGGGTCACCTAGGATCAAGCAAACAGGAAAACACAAATAAATGAACAGACTTATCTGTAGAAGCATCAGTTGTAGCATCCAGCATGCACACACTCCAGGAAGTTGTATAAACCGCAAAGTGATGCAGTATGGGAGGGGATTTAAAGGGATGCAAATAGTGCAACTAGATGACAGCTGAGAGAGGGAAACAAGATGAAAAAACAAAAGCAAAACCAAAGAACCTCAAGCAGGAGGTTCTGAAGAACGTCTGTCAGAGCTTCTCAGATGTCTGGCGGTGACAATGTGATATACCAGTCACCTGATTGAAGCGGGGTGTTATATACCAATATACTTTCTTTATAGTGCATTTGGGTACTGTATAGTGCATTTGCGCATGCACGTATGTGAAAATTATATTGCCGATATTTTGAATTGGAAAAAAAAATGAATGGAGCTTGCAAATTCGAATAATACATCTGATATGTCACTGTCCATGTTGTGGGACTATTTGTGCACTTCTAGTAATTATTTCTTGGCTGCAAATATGAGCTGAAGGTTTTTCAGGTTCACCTGCCTTTTAAATGAATGGGACCCGCCACAATCGCATTAGCTCGATCGTGTTCGCGAACCGTCCCGGCAGATGTTCATCCATCAATATTTAAAAGGTGAGTGAGGGTTTTTCTGCATTTCATACAGCCACTACTCTCTAGCAATTTGTTTCAAATATAGAAAAGCTTATTTAAAAATAGTTCTCTAGTTTAGAAAATCTATTATCAGATACCTTATTAGGGAATTTTAGTTAATAGAGGGCGGGTCGTCATTGACATGACCATAATTATATGTCCATTCTGAGGCCCCGCCGAAAAAGATAGAGCTTGTCCTATTCTTGTCCGCAGTTGCAGACAGGAATAGACACATTATCCATGTTTTGCAGATCAGAAAATTGCGGCCCGCAAAACATATACGGATGTCTGAATGAGCCCCTAGTCTGAAGAGCATCTATCACTCTGTAGTACAGATCCTTCCCTGCATTACACAGGCAAGCCTTTGATTTGAAAGAACAATTCATAGTGTTCAGCAAAGTTCTTGTAATTAAATTTGAATTCAAATGAAGGCATTAAAACTATCAATTAACACATGTGAAATTATATACATAACAACAAAGTGTGAAACAACTGAAAATATGTCATATTCTAGGTTCTTCAAAGTAGCCACCTTTTGCTTTGATTACTGCTTTGCACACTCTTGGCATTCTCTTGATGAGCTTCAAGAGGTAGTCACCAGAAATGGTCTTCCAACAGTCTTGAAGGAGTTCCCAGAGATGCTTAGCACTTGTTGGCCCTTTTGCCTTCACTCTGCGGTCCAGCTCACCCCAAACCATCTCAATTGGGTTCAGGTCCGGTGACTGTGGAGGCCAGGTCATCTGGCGCAGCACCCCATCACGCTCCTTCATGGTCAAATAGCCCTTACACAGCCTGGAGGTGTGTTTGGGGTCATTGTCCTGTTGAAAAATAAATGATGGTCCTACTAAACGCAAACCAGATGGAATAGCATGCTGCTGCAAGATGCTGTGGTAGCCATGCTGGTTCAGTATGCCTTCAATTTTGAATAAATCCCCAACAGTGTCACCAGCAAAGCACCCCCACATCATCACACCTCCTCCTCCATGCTTCACGGTGGGAACCAGGCATGTAGAATCCATCTGTTCACCTTTTCTGCATCGCACAAAGACACGGTAGTTGGAACCAAAGATTTCAAATTTGGACTCATCAGACCAAAGCACAGATTTCCACTGGTCTAATGTCCATTCCTTGTGTTCTTTAGCCCAAACAAGTCTCTTCTGCTTGTTGCCTGTCATTAGCAGTGGTTTCCTAGAAGATATTCTACCATAAAGGCCTGATTCACACAGTCTCCTCTTAACAGTTGTTCTAGAGATGTGTCTGCTGCTAGAACTCTGTGTGGCATTGACCTGGTCTCTAATCTGAGCTGCTGTTAACCTGCGATTTCTGAGGCTGGTGACTCGGATAAACTTATCCTCCGCCGCAGAGGTGACTCTTGGTCTTCTGGGGCGGTCCGCATGTGAGCAAGTTTTTTTGTAGCGCTTGATGGTTTTTGTGACTGCACTTGGGGACGCTTTCAAAGTTTTCCCAATTTTTCCGACTGATTGACCTTCATTTCTTAAAGTAATGATGGCCACGCGCTTTTCTTTACTTAGCTGCTTTTTTCTTGCCATAATACAAATTCTAACAGTCTATTCAGTAGGACTATCAGCTGTGTATCCACCTGACTTCTCCACAATGCAACTAATGGTCCCAACCCCATTTATAAGGCAAGAAATCCCACTTATTAAACCTGACAGGGCACACCTGTGAAGTGAAAACCATTTCAGGTGACTACCTCTTGAAGCTCATTAAGAGAATGCCAAGAGTGTGCAAAGTAGCAATCAAAGCAAAAGGTAGCTACTTTGAAGAACATAGAACATGACATATTTTCAGTTGTTTCATACTTTTTTGATAAGTATATAGTTCCACATGTGTTAATTGATAGTTTTGATGCCTTCAGTGTGAATCTACAATTTTCATAGTCATGAAAATAAAGAAAACTCTTTGGATGAGAAGGTGTGTCCAAACTTTTGGTCTGTACTGTATATTTTGTACTGTACAGTGTCAGCTGTGAGTGGATTACTCCTCTCTGACAGTGGAGCTCTGTCAGTCTCTGTGTTGGGACCTGGGAGTTTCGGCCTGGATTAAGGAATGCTACCTTGTTGTTGTGAAAGCAGGTGGATTCGGCTTTGTCCAAGGACTTCTTCTTTGCCGCATGGTGTGAACGAACAGAATCACAAGGTGACTGTTTTCCTTGAAGCAGACTTTTTGTTTTGTCATTTACTTAATGTGTGGATAAACACTGAACTGTTCAATTCAAAGACTTTGTTGTTGCCTCTATACTATGACCGCTAACCTGCCTACCAGAGCGAATCCCCCTCATATATATATATATATATATATATATATATATACACACGCACCGCCTGGTCCTCTTTAATCTTCACTTGCTCCTGTGCTGCAAAATAGGTGATACAATTCTAAGAACTTTGGATTTCACCCACATTTTGGAAAATTTGGGTTGAATTTGATTGGCGCATCACTTGCAGTGTGTAATGCTTAGTTCCTACTGTGGTGGAGTGGCAGGGAAAAAGAAAGACATACATCCACTTTCTGGCTGCTGTTGAGCAGTGTAGATAAGATATCTGTATGTCATTTACTAATGTATCCTTTGTTGATATTCTGTGCTATTTGCTATATTTCATAAGCTGTGTCCCCTTTCTGGGCAAATGTTCTGACTATAAGATGGCTGCTTAGGGAGGATCATGTGACCAGACACATCATCCAGTCTACTACATTCAAACATACTACACTTGCACTAGATTCCCAATAGTGAAAGTGCAGATGGCAGGTGCAATGTATTTAAGTGTGGGGGGGGGGGGGTTCAGTCAGCACAACCCTATGCAGGTGCACATTGCTATGGCGAAATACAGATACAAACGCAAAAACACAAATGCAATCACACTCTGCAACCAGCACTCTGCCCTGCCTCTATGCTGGATGCCGAATGAGGCATTGGTGTACATTTTGGCCAAAGATTAATAAACCACTCACCACGTCAAGATTGCCTTCATGAGTGGTCCCTAACACTAGTTCCTACCTGTTATGGGCCATGACAGCCACACAAAGTCCAGGTAGCGCAGGTACAGCATGCACGCCAAGCACACTCTGCTTTTAACCCCGTCCGGTGCCATTACAGCTTTCATCGGATCCAGGGATGCAAGTACCAACATGCATGCTGAGCCCACTATATACTTCTCCTGGAGCCTAATGGCTACTGGTAGGTGCTATATAAGCAAACTCAGTTTTATACTGACTTTAAAACCAGCCTCCAGGGCATACTAGCTGGACAGGTGTGCTTGACTGCTTGGAGATCGCCACACCTCCAATACATACTACATAGAAAAAATATGGGGGATTCAGCCCGCACAACCCCTAGCAGGTGCATATTGCTATGGCGAAATTCAGATACAAACGCAAAAACACAAAATGCAATCGCACACTGCAACCAGCACTCTGCCCTGCCTCTATGCTGGATGTTGAATGAGGCATTGGTGTACCATTTGGCCAAAGCGTAGTAAGCCACTCACCACGTCAAGGTCGCCTTAATGAGTGGTCCCTAACACTAGTTCCTACCTTTTATGGGCCATGACAGCCACACAAAGTCCAGGGAGCGCAGGTACAGCATGCACGCCAAGCACGATCTGCTTTTAACCCCGTCCGGTGCCATTACAGCTTTCATCGGATCCAGGGATGCAAGTACCAACATGCATGCTGAGCCCACTATATACTTCTCCTGGAGCCTAATGGCTACTGGTAGGTGCTATATAAGCAGACTCAGTTTTATACTGACTTTAAAACCAGCCTCCATGGCAGACTAACTGGTCAGGTGTGCATGACTGCATGGAGATCGCCACACCTCCAATTTATACTACAAAGAAAAAAATGTGCAATCGCACTCTGCAACTTTTGTATCTGTATTTCGCCATAGCAATGTGCACCTGCATAGGGTTGTGCTGACTGAACCCCCCAATTTTTTTTTTGTAGTATATATTGAAGGCGTGGCGATCTCCAAGCAGTAATGCAGTCTGCCCTGGAAGCTGGTTTTAAAGTCAGTATAAAAATGAGTCTGCTTATATAGCACCTATCAGTAGCCATTTGGCTCCTGGAGAAGTATATAGTGGGCTCAGCATGCATGTTGGTACTTGCATCCCTGGATCCGATGAAAGCTGTAATGGCACCGGACGGGGTTAAAAGCAGAGTGTGCTTGGCGTGCATGCTGTGTCTGTGCTCCCTGGACTTTGTGTGGCTGTCATGGCTCATAACAGGTAGGAACTAGTGTTAGGGACCACTCATGGAGGCAACCTTGACGTGGTGAGTGGCTTATTACGCTTTGGCCAAAATGTACACCAATGCCTCATTCGGCATCCAGCATAGAGGCAGGGCAGAGTGCTGGTTGCAGAGTGCGATTGCATTTGTGTTTTTTCTAAGTATTTTAGCCCTTAGTGACTACTAATACGCCTTTTACTGATGGAAACAAAGGGGGTTTTAGCTAAACAGCAGGATTTAATCAATAATTACATGTACTCAAAATAGTGCATTAAAAACTATAACCTGTCCTGCAAAAAATAAGACCTTATACAAGTAAATTGATGATAAAACAAAAAAGTGATAGCTCTTGGAATGCAATAATAAAAAATAAAAAAAATGCATGGTCACCAAGGGGTTAAATCAAAGTAGTTGAGTGCTTTGCCCGGTCACATCAGTGGCCATTTCAGGACAGGACCATGTGGACAGCACAAATGACTTGCCCAACGAATTGATATACCTTATGAAATATAGAACATTTTGCAACATACCAAAAAAGGCTATATTAGCAGATGCCATATAGTCATCTTACATTCCCTGTATTTACTCATATCTAGTACTGCAGTTACAACCACCACTGCCCTATGTACCTCACACAGTGACCATAATATATAACTGACCACATATATTTGTACTCTATATTTCATACTTCTAACATCAGTACTCTTCTCTCTCTCTTTCTATATATAGTATATACAGCAGTGCACTGACATGTCAGATATGAGGTATAATACGGTAGATGCAATGTGTTAAGATATATAGTATATAAAGCAGTGAATCAGTATGTGAGGTATGAGCTATAATTTATACCTTGGACCTCACATATCAATACACTGAGTTATATACAATATATCTGTACACACTGCATCTATTATACCTCATACCTCACATATCAGTGCACTGCTGTATATACTATATATCTGTACACATTGCATCTATTATATTTTGTACCTCACATGTCAGTACACTGCTATGTATACTATATATCTGTATATACTGCATCTATTATACCGCATACTCACATGTCAGTACACTGCTGTATATACAATATATCTGTGCACACTTCATCTATTATACTTCATACCTCACATATCAGTAAACTGCTGTATATACTGTATATCTTTACACACTGCATCTATTATACCTCGTAACTCACATATCAGTACAATGCTGTATATACAATATATCTGTACACACTGCATATAATATACCTTGCACCTCACATATCAGTACACTGCTGTATATACTGTATATCGGTACACACTAAATCTATTATACTTCATACCTCACATATCAGTACACTTCTGTATATACTGAATATCTGTACACACTGCATCTATTATACTTTGTACCTCACATATCAGTGCACTGCTATATAAACTGTATATCTGTATACACTGCATCTATTATACTTCATACCTCACATATCAGTACACTGCTATATATACTGTATATATGTACACACAGCATCTAATATACTTTGTACCTCACATATCAGTGCACTGCTATATATACTGTATATCTGTATACACTGCATCTATTATACTTCATACCTCACATATCAGTACACTGCTATATATACTGTATATATGTACACACTGCATATATTATACATCATACCTCACATATCAGTACATTGCTGTATATACTGTATATCAGTACACACTGCATCTATTATACTTCACACCTCACATATCTGTACACTGCTGTATATACTGCATATCAGTACACACTGCATCTAATATACTTCATACCTCACATATCAGTACACTGCTATATATACTGTATATCTGTATACACTGCATCTATTATACTTCGTACCTCACATATCAGTACACTGCTCTATATACTGTATATCTGTACACACTGCATCTATTATACTTCATACCTCACATATCAGTACACTGCTATATATATTGTATATATGTACACACTGTATCTATTATACTTCGTACCTCACATATCTGTACACTGCTGTATATACTGTATATCTGTACACACTGCATCTATAATAACTCTTATTATCTGACTGTCAGCAACATGACCTTTGATGTCACAACTCCTTCTACCCTCTTAATTCTACCTTACACCAGAAAGCTCATTCCCTCCAACTCCAGAAAATCCCAAACATAGGTGAGATATGCTGGTGGGGTTTGTGTGGGGGGTCTGTTTTGTAATCCCTGTCCAGCCCTGATAACACACAGCAGCAAGCACAGTACATGGAGCAAGGAAAGGGGCCAGGAACGGGTAGTGGGAGGGGCTATCAATGGGGTATGGGGTCCCAATTTAGATTCTTGCTATGAGGCCCAGTGATTTCTATGTATGTCCCTACTTGCAGCTAAAGCTCCTCTGATCTTTTCTGATACTTTTTTTTATGGAAAAGCCACTTTCACAATCTGATTTTTGAAAATGACATTTTCTGTGTTACATTGTAACTTTTGCAATGAAACAACATAATCTCTTCAAGCCTCTATGGAATGTAAATGAAAATATGGCTTGTTCTGCAGGAAAATAACAATATTAAACATATTGGATAATTATAAGTCTAGACTATGGTCTAATGTGAAGGGAAAAATGACAAGACTAGACAAAAAAATGACAACTGCTATGGTAACGCTAAAACATTGCTACTGGGTAAAATTGAATATCACATCAAACTCTGCAAAGGAGAATTAATATAGAAAGATTGCATCTTTTGATATGTACAGGACCTGATTACAAAAAATAAAAATAAGGCAATTCTCCTAGATTCTTCATGAACTCATTTTCAAAAAGCACATATTAATCAGCTGCTGATTAAGGCTCTGCAGGGGCTGATTGGCTAAATCGCGCAGGGCAAAGTCATTTTTTGGAGATCCGGTGACATACTGGGGCTCTCCATGGGGCTGCCAGGAAGCCCGGTGATGTCACCGGCACTGATGGGCAGGATTTAGTGCTGCCCTATCCAGAAAATTGGCTAGGGCAGCGCTAAAGCCTGCCCATCAGAGCCGGTGACGTCACTGAACACACTGCCAAGCGGAAGTAGACGCCCGGTGGTGTGTTATTGAAAACAAAAGAGACCTTGCCCTACGCGATTTAGCGCAGAGCAAGGGAGCACATCAGAGCATCAGATGCTCCGATGCTAGCCTCAGGGGGGCTGCCTGGGTGAAAATAAGGGTATGTCTGGGTTCAGCTCTGAACCCGGACAACCCCTTTAATATAGACCTTAACATATGGGTAGCACGGTGGTAGCGGTGCTGGGGTCCTGGGTTCGAATCTGACCAAGGACAACATCTACATGGAGTTTGTATGTTCTCCCTGTGTTTCCTCCCACACTCCAAAAAGACATACTGATAGGGAACTTGGATTGTGAGCCTCATTGTGGACAGTGTGATACTAATGTCTGTAAAGCTCTGCGGATTATAGTAGCGCTATATAAATGTGTAAAATAAATAAATATTAATGTTAGATGCCGCCATCAGCAATGAACATGGCATCTGAGGGGTACAATGATGGGGAGCAGCACAATTGCCGTTCCCCGTCACTATTTTCAAAGAAATGCGATGAAGTAATTTGTCACAAAGCTATTTTTTTTTATTCGGCAAAGCAGCCAAATAAAATTTTCAAAAACTTTGCTCATCTCTATTAGTTACAATTCCGGACACAGCCTATAGAGAATGGTGGCACTGTTTCCAGTAAAAGAACTGACCTTATGATTAGGAACAGCATTGTTTGAAACATGTATGTATTCTTGGATCAACATGTAGCAGCATGGTTTAGGCTGTGGCTACACAGCGACTAAAGATTGCCACGTAGCTCTGTGTACATCACAAGAAATGCAAATAATGTTTCTGCAGGGATTCTTGAGGGCTCATCCTCTACTTGGGCTTGCTGTACTAAGTGGGCTTCTGAATAAGTGAAGTTTAAAGAACCGGAGTGCTGGTGCTGAGTGCATTTATCATAGTTTATAGCAAAAGTCCTTATGAGTTAAGTGCTTGCATTTTGGTATTGACATTTAAACCCATTTTTTTTCTCTGCTGTGTACCTGGTTAAGGGGAGTGGTTTGTGCTCCTAGGTGCTATTAATTGCACCATTGAACTCATCCTGAGCTTTCTCTACCTGGGCTTGCTGTACTATGTGGACTTCTGAATAAGTGTAGTTTAACCCCTTAGTGACCATACCTGTTTGGGCCATTTTTTCGTCTATATAGCTTTATGAGGGCTTGTTTTTTACGGGACAAGTTGTAGTTTTTAATGGCACCATTTTGGGGTACACATAACTTTCTGATTAACTTTTATTAACTCTTTCTGGGAGGGAGATGGGGAAAATAGCAATACTGCCACTGCGTTTTTACATTATAAATTTTACGGCGTTCATTTTTCGGTACAAATAACATAATATCTTTATTCTCTGGGTCAGTACGATTACAGTGATGCTAAATACTTATAATTTTTTTTTACGTTTTACTACTTTTTTTCCAATAAAACCCCTTTTATTAACCCAAAAAATGATTTTGCATTGCCACTTCACAAGACCCATAACTTTTTTTTTTCTTTTTCTATGGAGTTGTGCGAGGGCTTTATTTTTGAGGGACAACTTGTATTTTTCATTGGTATCATTTTGGAGTAAATGGCGCTTTTTGATCGCTTGTTATTAAGTTTTTTTTCGGTGGAAACTAAGAATAAATTAGAAATTCTGTCTTTTTTTTATTTAAATTTTTTACGGCGTTCACCATAGGGGATAATTTATGTAATATTTATGTAGTACGGACGCGGCAATACCAAACTTATGGGGGATATTTTCTTTTTGCAATTTTTTTCATTGAAAAGCGTATTTTCAATGGAAATAAAAAGCATATTTAATATATATTTTTTTTTTTACTACTTAAAAGTCCCACAAGGGGACTATACAGTATTTTGATTGCTTTTAAAATGTAATGCATTATCTCTATAAGGCATTACATTTCAATAGCAATGCTATTCAAACCTTGACCAGCAGGCTGCGCCAGAGAGGCACAGCCTGCTGGAGATAACTACAGACAGGCTCGGAGCCCTCATCGGAAGCGAGGTAAGCTTCCGAACACATCAGCACCCCGCGATCTTATTTTCGGGGTGCTGATGGGAGACAGAGGGAGTCCGCTCCCTCTGTCACCACTTTACATGCAGCGGGCACCATTGCGCCCGGCATGTAAAGGCTTAAACAGCCCGGATCGGCACTCCTGCCGGTCCAGGCTGTTAGAGCAGGGTCCCGGCTCTCATGTGAGAGCCAGGTCCGTGCTCCCCGCTGCACGGGGGATCCGTGCAGAGCTTAGACCGGGCCGCCGTAAAAACGCGGCGGCCTAGCCTAAGGCCCCTTAGTGACCGCCATAAAAACACGTATGGGTGGTCACTAAGGGGTTAAAGAACCAGAGTTTAAGACAAGGAACAATAAACTAAGGTTTGTTACATTTTCCATGTCTATCGTTGACTTGATTCTAGCTACTCCTCCAACGACAGCAGACAGGGTCTAAATCTTAACTCATATTTATTGTTTTCCCTCTTTACTGTTCATCCCCATCTAAACATGTGCTCCATGGACAATGCTACCAAGTGTGTCCTGTGCAATGTATGCGTACCTTGAAGAGCCATTCGAGGGTGAATACATTTGCACTAGATGCAATCATGTTGCACATTTAAAAGACCAGATCTTGGATCTAAATAAGCAGCTTGAAAGACCGGAGAGAGGCTTAGACCTCACTGTGCAGGCACTGACTGGGGTCAGTGAAATGGAGATGGGAGGAGGAGGGCAAGATCAGGACTATCAGGTCAGCCGTTGGGTTAATGTAGGAAGAAGGGGTAGAGGTAATAAAGAGGTAGACTATAAATGTGTAAATTTAGAATTCCATCATACTGAAGGTTCAGCATATGGTAGACAGTAAGGCTGAGCAGGACTAGTGACACTTCTGAAGCCTGTAGAGTATCCAAGGAAAGTTTGTGCTACCCAGTTAAATGGAAGCTGTCACCACATACTGTACCTTGAAATATTCAAGCTGACACTTGTGATATGCACTTGGCTGCTGAATCCTATCCCATTTGTCCCATGTTGATTGGTGGTCCCAATCCAGAGAAGTCTTTTTATATTATGCAAACTAAACCCTTGGGTCATGCCCAGCAATGCGCTCGTTGCACCTGCAGCTTACCTTCTGTGCTGCTGGTGCAGGGCCAGGCAATGTAGAGGTAATCATGCCTGGCCTTGAAGTCTCTCAGCTCTGCCTATGCCTCTTTGATCAGTGCATTTGCTTTACAGTACTGAAGGTCACAAAGAGGATGAAACCTGTACTGCACATACATCCATCTGTCCAGCAAGCTTCAGTGCAGCACAGCACATGTGCCAATCAAAGAGGAGTACGTGTAGCTGTGAGATTTTAGGGCCAGGTGTGATTATGTTTACACTGCCTGGCCCTGGCAATCAGAGCTGGAAAAACGGCAGGCATAAAAATTGAGCAGAGCTCAGGGTGCAAAACCAACAACTTTGTTGCACCAAGGGGCTAATTTGTGTAAAATAAAATTGCTTATATCTCTGGACTGAGACCATCAATCAATATGGGCAAATGAGGTTGGATTTAGCTGCCATGTGCTCATCTTGCGTGTCAGCTGGATTTATTTCTAGGTACCTAGTAACATATTCCCTTTAAAGGGGTTGTCCGGGTTCAGAGCTGAACCCGGACATACCCTTATTTTCACCCCGGCAGCCCTCCTGAGCCTGGCATCGGAGCATCTCATGCGCTCCCCACAGGCTCTTGTGTTTTCAATAACACACTGCCGGGCGGTAACTTCCGCCCAGCAGTGTGTTCGGTGACGTCACCGGCTCTGAGGGGCGGGCTTTAGCTCTGCCCTAGCCGTTTTACTGGCTAGGCCTGAGCCAAATCCAGCCCATCAGTGCCGGTGACGTCACCGGGCTGCTTGTCAGCCCCATAGAGAGCCCGGTACGTCACCGGAACTCAGAAAAATGCCTTTGCCCTGCGCGATTTAGCGCAGGGCAAAGGAGAGCATCGGAGCATGAACTGCTCCGATGCTCATGTCAGGGGGGCTGCCGGGGTGAAAATGGAGGGATGTCCAGGTTCAGCTCTGAACCTGGACAACCCCTTTAAGGCTAGTTTCATAACTGTTACAGAGATGATCGTCAGGCTGTTCCAGTAGAGAACAGCCTCCCCAAGTTCTCCAGATCTGTCATTGCCGGAGACTAGCACTTGCCTGCCGGATCTTATTGACTATAATGAAGTCTTGAATAGATCTGTCCTCTACCCGGCAAACATTGCAAAATCTGCAGTACAAATACTGCTGCACAAAGCATTTTCTGCCTGGGCATTCTCTGCTGGAACAGCCGGTCTGAATTGCTGGCTACTAGGGATGAGCGAACTCGAACTGTATAGTTCGGGTTCGTACCGAATTTTGGGGTGTCCGTGACACGGACCCGAACCCGGACATTTTCGTAAAAGTCCGGGTTCGGGTTCGGTGTTCGTCGCTTTCTTGGCGCTTTTGTGACGCTTTCTTGGCGCTTTTTGAAAGGCTGCAAAGCAGCCAATCAACAAGCGTCATACTACTTGCCCCAAGAGGCCATCACAGCCATGCCTACTATTGGCATGGCTGTGATTGGCCAGAGCACCATGTGACCCAGCCTCTATTTAAGCTGGAGTCACATAGCGCCGCCCGTCACTCTGCTCTGATTAGCGTAGGGAGAGGTTGCAGCTGCGACAGTAGGGCGAGATTAGGCAGATTAACTCCTCCAAAAGACTCCATCCAGTGATCGATCTGCAGCTGTGGATCATTGAGATGCTGATACTCAATTGCTCACTGTTTTTAGGCTGCCCAGACCGTTTGTCAGTCACATTTTTCTGGGGTGATCGGCGGCCATTTTGTGTCTTGTGGTGCGCCAGCACAAGCTGCGACCAAGTGCATTTAACCCTCAATGGTGTGGTTGTTTTTTGGCTAAAGCCTACATCAGGGTGAAGCTGTCACACCAAGTGCATTTAACCAGCAATAGTCTGTTTATTGTTTGGCCATATACTACATCAGGGGCAAGCTGCGCCTGTCACCAAGTGCATTTAACACTCAATGGTGTGGTTGTTTTTTGGCTAAAGCCTACATCAGGGTGAAGCTGTCACACCAAGTGCATTTAACCAGCAATAGTCTGTTTATTTTTTGGCCATATACTACATCAGGGGCAAGCTGCGCCCGTCACCAAGTGCATTTAACCCTCAGTAGTGTGGTTGGTGAAGCTATCACACCAAGTGCATTTAACCAGCAATAGTCTGTTCATTTTTTGGCCATATACTAAATCAGGGGCAAGCTGTGCCCGTCACCAAGTGCATTTAACCAGCAATAGTCTGTTCATTTTTTGGCCATATACTACATCAGGGGCAAGCTGCGCCCGTCACCAAGTGCATTTAACCCTCAGTAGTGTGGTTGGTCAAGCTGTGACACCAAGTGCATTTAACCAGCAATAGTCTGTTCATTTTTTGGCCATATACTACATCAGGGGCAAGCTGCGCCCGTCACCAAGTGCATTTAACCCTCAGTAGTGTGGTTGGTCAAGGTATCACACCAAGTGCATTTAACCAGCAATAGTCTGTTCATTTTTTGGCCATATACTAAATCAGGGGCAAGCTGCGCCCGTCACCAAGTGCATTTAACCAGCAATAGTCTGTTCATTTTTTGGCCATATACTACATCAGGGGCAAGCTGCGCCCGTCACCAAGTGCATTTAACCCTCAGTAGTGTGGTTGGTCAAGCTATCACACCAAGGGCATTTAACCAGCAATAGTCTGTTCATTTTTTGGCCATATACTAAATCAGGGGCAAGCTGCGCCTGTCACCAAGTGCATTTAACCAGCAATAGTCTGTTCATTTTTTGGCCATATACTACATCAGGGGCAAGCTGCGCCCGTCACCAAGTGCATTTAACCCTCAGTAGTGTGGTTGGTCAAGCTGTGACACCAAGTGCATTTAACCAGCAATAGTCTGTTCATTTTTTGGCCATATACTAAATCAGGGGCAAGCTGCGCCCGTCACCAAGTGCATTTAACCAGCAATAGTCTATTCATTTTTTGGCCATATACTACATCAGGGGCAAGCTGCGCCCGTCACCAAGTGCATTTAACCCTCAGTAGTGTGGTTGGTCAAGCTATCACACCAAGTGCATTTAACCAGCAATAGTCTGTTCATTTTTTGGCCATATACTAAATCAGGGGCAAGCTGCGCCCGTCACCAAGTGCATTTAACCAGCAATAGTCTGTTCATTTTTTGGCCATATACTACATCAGGGGCAAGCTGCGCCCGTCACCAAGTGCATTTAACCCTCAGTAGTGTGGTTGGTCAAGCTGTGACACCAAGTGCATTTAACCAGCAATAGTCTGTTCATTTTTTGGCCATATACTACATCAGGGGCAAGCTGCGCCCGTCACCAAGTGCATTTAACCAGCAATAGTGTGGTTATTTTTTGGCCATATCCCAGTCTAATTCTGTCACTAAATCCATACCGGTCACCCAGCGCCTAAATACTAGGCCTCAAATTTATATCCCGCTAAATCTCTCGTTACCGCTGTCCTGTTGTGGCTGGGAAAGTTATTTAGTGTCCGTCAAAGCACATTTTTTGTTCTGGGTTGAAATACAATTCCCAATTTAGCAATTTCATAATTTAGTGGTTCCTGCTATATCAGAGCTATTTGAAATCTATCCCTAAAAGGGTATATAATATTCAAGGTGCACATAGGGTTATTCAGAATAACTTCACACACACGCTACTGTGCATTTCCAAGACCAATTCTGTTAGTAAATCCATACCGGTCACCCAGCGCCTAAATACTAGGCCTCAAATTTATATCCCGCTGAATTTGAATACAATACATTGGGCCAAATAATATTTTTGTTGTTGTGGTGAACCATAACAATGAGGAAAACATCTAGTAAGGGACGCGGACGTGGACATGGTCATGGTGATGTTAGTGGACCCTCTGGTGCTGGGAGAGGACGTGGCCGTTCTGCCACATCCACACGTCCTAGTGTACCAACTACCTCAGGTCCCAGTAGCCGCCAGAATTGACAGCGATATATGGTGGGGCCCAATGCCGTTCTAAGGATGGTAAGGCCTGAGCAGGTACAGGCATTAGTCAATTGGGTGGCCGACAGTGGATCCAGCACGTTCACATTATCTCCCACCCAGTCTTCTGCAGAAAGCGCACAGATGGCGCCTGAAAACCAACCCCATCAGTCTGTCACATCACCCCCATGCATACCAGGGAAACTGTCTCAGCCTCAAGTTATGCAGCAGTCTCTTATGCTGTTTGAAGACTCCGCTGGCAGGGTTTCCCAAGGGCATCCACCTAGCCCTTCCCCAGCGGTGAAAGACATAGAATGCACTGACGCACAACCACTTATGTTTCCTGATGATGAGGACATGGGAATACCACCTCAGCATGTCTCTGATGATGACGAAACACAGGTGCCAACTGCTGCGTCTTTCTGCAGTGTGCAGACTGAACAGGAGGTCAGGGATCAAGACTGGGTGGAAGACGATGCAGGGGACGATGAGGTCCTAGACCCCACATGGAATGAAGGTCGTGCCACTGACTTTCACAGTTCGGAGGAAGAGGCAGTGGTGAGACCGAGCCAACAGCGTAGCAAAAGAGGGAGCAGTGGGCAAAAGCAGAACACCCGCCGCCAAGAGACTCCGCCTGCTACTGACCGCCGCCATCTGGGACCGAGCACCCCAAAGGCAGCTTCAAGGAGTTCCCTGGCAGGGCACCTCTTCAAACAATGTGCTGACGACAAGACCCGAGTGGTTTGCACGCTGTGCCATCAGAGCCTGAAGCGAGGCATTAACGTTCTGAACCTGAGCACAACCTGCATGACCAGGCACCTGCATGCAAAGCATGAACTGCAGTGGAGTAAACACCTTAAAACCAAGGAAGTCACTCAGGCTCCCCCTGCTACCTCTTCTGCTGCTGCCGCCTCGGCCTATTCTGCTGCTGCCGCCTCGGCCTCTTCCTCCGCCTCTGGAGGAACGTTGGCACCTGCCGCCCAGCAAACAGGGGATGTACCACCAACACCACCACCACCACCTCCGTCACCAAGCGTCTCAACCATGTCACACGCCAGCGTTCAGCTCTCCATCTCACAAACATTTGAGAGAAAGCGTAAATTCCCACCTAGCCACCCTCGATCCCTGGCCCTGAATGCCAGCATTTCTAAACTACTGGCCTATGAAATGCTGTCATTTAGGCTGGTGGACACAGACAGCTTCAAACAGCTCATGTCGCTTGCTGTCCCACAGTATGTTGTTCCCAGCCGCCACTACTTCTCCAAGAGAGCCGTGTCTTCCCTGCACAACCAAGTATCCGATAAAATCAAGTGTGCACTGCGCAACGCCATCTGTAGCAAGGTCCACCTAACCACAGATACGTGGACCAGTAAGCACGGCCAGGGACGCTATATCTCCCTAACTGCACACTGGGTAAATGTAGTGGCAGCTGGGCCCCAGGCGGAGAGCTGTTTGGCGCACGTCCTTCCGCCGCCAAGGATCGCAGGGCAACATTCTTTGCCTCCTGTTGCCACCTCCTCCTTCTCGGCTTCCTCCTCCTCTTCTTCCACCTGCTCATCCAGTCAGCCACACACCTTCACCACCAACTTCAGCACAGCCCGGGGTAAACGTCAGCAGGCCATTCTGAAACTCATATGTTTGGGGGACAGGCCCCACACCGCACAGGAGTTGTGGCGGGGTATAGAACAACAGACCGACGAGTGGTTGCTGCCGGTGAGCCTCAAGCCCGGCCTGGTGGTGTGTGATAATGGGCGAAATCTCGTTGCAGCTCTGGGACTAGCCAATTTGACGC